>NC_069503.1:792228524-792528524 GCF_027579735.1 Bombina bombina | reverse complement strand
GTTTCAATTTGAAAAGATTGTTCTGTGTCTTTCCAAATTCTATTTGACAAATGTGTTTTCTGAGGTCCATGACCTCCTGCCTCAAGTCTGCAGTGTCTGAAGTGTGTTGTTTCAATTCTAGGGAGCATAACTGTTAGTGAGCCTGGGACAGAGTGAGGCCCGCCTGTTTCCTAATATGTGCCTGCTTGCGTATGAATAGGCCTCGAGTGGTGGCTTTAAATGCCCCCCAAATTATGTCATTCCGGACCTCAGGAGAGTCATTAATCTGTAGTGTGGCTATTATTTCTGACCTGAGTTCCTCTATAAAGGGGATATCAGCTAGGAGATGGTGAGGTAACCTCCATAAGGGTCTGGTTCTGGTGGTGTACTTAGCATCTAGGTCCAGTACGACCTGGTTGTGGTCAGATCAAGGACATAGGTGGATACTCGTGGTCCGTACATGGTCCAGAGTCTCAGGGTGGCTTAAAAAATAGTCCAGTCTGGAAAATGTAGAGTGAGGGTGAGAAAAGTGGGTGAAGTCTTTGTCTTGGGGATGTAAAGACCTCCAAATATCAAAATAATTGAACCTGGTCATAAGCTCTCTAAATCTACCACTCAGGGTGTCTGGTACGACCGCTCGCCTCTGAGAGGAGAGCTTTTTCCTGTCTAGTCCATTATCCCACACCATGTTCAGGTCTCCCGCCATAATCACCCTACCTTGTTTGAGCTGTTCATCTTTATTCAATATCTTCCTCAGATATCTAGGTTGGGAAGTGTTTGGTAGATAGACAGAGACTAACATGTAGGTAACATGGTCTAGGTTACAAACCACTATAATATACCTTGCTTGGGGGACCCTAATCACCTGGAGGGGTTCAAATGCTACTCTTTTGTGAAGTAGAATGGCCACTCCTCTAGCTTTTTTTGAATATGAGGCTGTCTCAATGACGGGGAAGTCCCAGGAAATGTGTGTAGGGGGGTTGTCAGCAAGTAAGTGCGTTTCTTGGAGAAAGGCCACATACACCTTGTGGAAGCACAAGGATCTAGCTAGGAGGCTCCTCTTTCCCACTGTGTTCAGGCCTCTAACATTATGGGTGAGAAACCTAAGTGATGACATTTATGGGTCTGTATCTTTTACAATCTTATTCAAGAGAACGGTCTGGGTCAAGGGTAAGGGGTAGTAGGGGAGAGAAAAGGGTTCAGTGGAAGTAGTCCACCTGTACTGAGCCCTAATACGGGCTCCTAAGTCTGGGGGGGGAGCTAATGTGGCCTAATGAAACATAGGCTAGGATGAATAGCCCCACTCTCTGTATAAACATATCAAATGCAAAAAGTAACTAAATTTACAAGCTATAACCATACTCATTCTAAACTTCAAAGGATACAATTTCAACAGTATCTTATCAATAAACATTCACTGACAGTTTGCAGCAGGCCTTTAAGTGGGTGAGGCTTGGGGCCTCAAGGAGTGGTCTGGGGGACTGTGTTTCTGTCGCTTGGGTCTCTGTTCTTTAAGTGTCCATTCAGGGGCTGAGACCCTGAGGCGGGATTGGACTGCCACTTGGTTTCCCTGGTCTGGTTGGAGACCCCAATTGGTAAGAAGGGTGTTGTTCAGAGAAAGAGAGGTTATACCATGGGTCTGATTATCCTTTGTCACTGTGAGTTTTGTGGGGAAGCCCCATCTATATTTGATGTTAGCCCTCCTAAATTGGGTGGTAAGAGGGGCGTATAATCTTTGCTGTTGTAGAGTGTAGGACGATTGGTCCGGAAATAACTGTATGTCCTTGTAGGTCTCGGGCAAGGAGGGTTTGCCGAAAGCTGCCTGCATCAGGCGGTCTTTAAAAGTGAAATGGTGAAAACAAACCACCACGTCCCTTGGCTTGTCGGATGACACCGTCCTCGGCCTATGAGCTCTATGAGCTTGCTCCATGGCATGTGAATTGCCCTCCAGGGGGCCTAAGAGTGCAATATAAAGCGATTTGAGGAATTCTTGAAGGTCGCTCGTTGCCACCGTCTCAGGTATGCCTCTAAACCGGATATTGTTCCTTCTGGCCCTGTCTTCCACATCTGCCAATTTTAATTCAAGTTGCGTTATTTGTTCCGCAAGGTTCTCGGCGTATGAGAGCAGGTTTGAATGGTCTGTGGCTAGATCATCATGTTGGCGCTCAAGGGTGTCCACTCTGTCACCAATTTCAGCTATATCTTTTTTGAGTTCCACAGAGATTTGCTGAATTTCTGCTGTAATGGATTTGGTCTGCGTTGCCAACATTTTCTGTAACGTGATTTCTGTTATATAATGATTAAGGTGGGCAGCATATCGAGAGCTTGATTGGGAGCCCTCATCCTGTGATTCAGGGTCACTAGCCACTCTCCTCTGAGGGTTCGGCTCTTTACGGGATTGAGAGAAATGATCAAGGACAGACTTTTGAGTCCCAGCTGGGGTCCTGGGGTTTCTTCTTGAAGCATGAGGCATGATGGGTTTGGGCTAAAACGATAAGGTAGTCCCTCAAGGTTGGTCCACCCTGACCACAAAGGACACTGTAAAGGGAACAAAACAAACAAGACCTGCACCTAATGTACTACTTAGTTCTGTATCATTTATAGCTTAATGTATGAGAGCGGGGCTAGGCATCACCCAATTATATTGCACACATCCAATACATTTCAATTTACTCTATACCACACAGTGAGTGCCAGCTCGTGTAAGCGAGGTGGTCCCTATGGACCCCCCCCCCCCGCACCCCAGGGAATAAGGGATACAACCAAAAGGAAGGGAAAAAGGAAAGGCATAGTGACCAGCCCAGACTAGCAGGGCCGGAAAGGGAGAGGTGCAAAGAGGCCCACAACGACCGATCCCCTCCTGTGTATAAGACTAGCCTAATGTAGCGTATGTTACTATCAGGTGAATGGCTGCAGTGTGTGGAGATAAAACCCAAAATGCCTGTTGGGGACTAACTGGATATAAATATCTAAATATGCAGTAGGAGACTCCCCTTAGGTTTTGATATCGTAAAGGCTATTTTCTTAAAAGCAATAAGGGATCAATGTGGGAAAGTGTGTAGGGCCCTACAGCACTATAAAGCATGGGAGATAGGTTTGGAGGGATAGAGTGCAATATGGAGGGTACAAAAAATGTAATAGACTAACAGATTGTGTGTGTCTTTTACAGAATGTGAATGTGAGACATGCATAAATATATATAATACGCTCCACTCTGTGCCTAGGCAACAGAGATACATATGCTGATGCAGCAGCAAGAGAAATAGTACAGCAGCTGAGATATCCTGAGCCCCAACAGGTTGTTACAATATATGGCCAATGTGAGAGTCTATCCCTGGGGGATTGGCGTGTATACTATGAATTTGGGCTTATATTAGGTGATAATTGAGAGGTAACCCTCAAGAATGCTACCACTGCTCATGTGGCCTCCTTACAAGTTCCTGATGTCTTAAACAGGGGACCTTTGGGGGCAAAATAAATGTCAGTAGAGATCTAAGGTAGATGTCCCATATACACCCCAGAAGGGGGCTTGGTAAGGTGAAGATGAGGAGAGGGCACCTCTGTGTAATTATGAGGGTAAAGGTAAGATGGATTAAAGCGGGCTGTGGCCTACAAAAGATAGTAAATCTGTACCTGGGTCCTCCTCGTGATTGAGAGTCCATTAACCTGTTCCAGCTAGTCAGTCCTGGAAAGAGGAAGGGCTGCCGTATGCTCCTGATAATTCCGAGTTTAACCAGTATGCACTGGTAACAGCTGGGTAGTTTTGCGTGTGGCTGAAGGTGCAGACAAGAAGGTCCCAAGATGGTGAGCCACTGAGTCAGAGGGAGCAGTCGCCCTTTCAGGTGACTCGTCAATACCGGATCTGTCTGCGGGAGGGTGCGTAGGCCCAAGATGGCGGCTGTTTGCGCCTTTTCCTTAGCACTGCAAGGTAAGTGAGACAGACCGCCTATGCAGCCAAACCGAATACACAACATCTCAATCGGACCTCGGATCCCCTCCTCGACTGGATGCGAGCCCGATCTTCTCTAGGTCCTTGTTCACTAGGTCTCCAGGAGGCACGGGTAAGTGGCCGCACCGAGTGCTTCAGGCCGTTCTGCTAAGATGCTCGTTTAACCCCATAAAGGCTGCTGATTGCTCCGGAGCGGATCCCCGGCCCTCCGGAGCATCGTACAAGGGGAAAGCTGGTGTTGAAGCGAATCAGCTGCAGATAGTAAATTCTCCGGAGTGAAGCCCCGACCCTCCGGAGAGCAGAATCTCCCTCAGCCACGCACAGATGGAGATAATCGGAGCTAGGACCAAAAAACAGTAGGTAGGAACCCCAGCACTTTTCACTTCTTATGTGGGTGTTTATAGACACCGGGCTAAAGATTAATTGCCAAATATTTGTATATAAACGCTAATTTAGGGAGAGCTGCGGAGAAACACGTCTAATCACTCTTGCAGTTAGCTCTGCCCCCCTATTGGCACCCTTTTAGTCAATACTTTGTGCAGGATGTCAGCTCTGAGTCTTCTCTTATAATGCCTAATGAGAATGTATAATACATGGCAATGGATTTGAGGCCATTCCATCATACAGAATCTCTCCACATCCTTCGAATTTCAAGGTCAACGCTGGTGGACTCTCCTTTTCATATCACCCCACAGGTTTTCCCTAGAAAGGGAAGTTGCCTAAAAAGCAGGCTGAAGTATAAAAGTGATTCATCGTGAGCCTCATTTGCATATTGTACCCAGAATACTTTGCTGCTTTGAAAACAATGTATTCAGAGGTTTACTGTGGGAAAAGCAAGCCATCTGGCTTGCCTAGATTTGTTAATGAAGTACACAATTAGTTATTTTCTCTACATTTTGTGTTTAGTGTAGGATTTTAAGCTAAATACATAAATAAAATAATCCTTGGGGATAAAGGCATATTACTAAAAATATACGACAATATAAGTGTATGTATAAGAGTCACTGGTAAACTAGTGCCCTTAAAAGAGTGTGCGGGTCAGCACTCAATATGTAAGCACACACAAAATCTGATCCACTATATCGCTAGACACTCTGGATTTGTGGGCGGGGGGTGGGACCTGATGCATTTCACAGTGCTATTGGCTGCTTCATCAGAGGTAGGGCCACCCCACTCAACTCAACATCTTTCTTGTTGGCAGTTTAATACGCCCCCATACATTTAAAATAATTTTGTTATAGAATCTCCAATTCACTTTATAAAGATAAATATATACACACACACAGGAACAAGGATTTAACACATTTTTTTTTTTTTACAAGATATATATATATATATATATATATATTTTCACATTTTCAACCTCTCCCTCAGCACCGGTATATTTCCCTCATCGCTAAAACATGCACTGGTCTTACACAAGACACACCTAAGATTTTAATCCACTCTCTCATTCTTTCCCACCTCGATTACTGCAACTCTGTCCTCTCTGGTCTCCCCAAAAAGTAAAAAAATCCAGCAGCACGGCAGTAATATTGAAAGCAGAAAACTTTTATTTCTCAATCCAGGCAGACATGCAAGTAATGGAAAAAACTTCTGACCCACCTCGATTGCTGCAACGTCTGTCCCACCTAGATTACTGCAACTCTGTCCTCTCTGGTCTCCCCACCTGCCACCTAGCTCCTTTACAATCCATAATGAATGCCTCTGCCAGACTCATCTTCCTTACATGTCACTCTTCATCTGCTGCACCTCTCTGTCAATCCCTTCACTGGCTTCCTCTTGCCTCTAGGATCAAACACAAAATTCTCACTCTGACATACAAGGCCCTCAACTGCACTGCTCCCCCCCATATCTCAGACCTTGTCTCCAGATACTCTCCCTCCCGTCCCCTTCACTCTGCTCATGACCTCCTACTCTCCTCCTCTCTTGTTACCTCATCACACTCCCATTTACAGGACTTCTCCAGACTGGCTCCCATCTTGTGGAACTCTCTGCCTCGCTCCACAATACTCTCCCCTAGGTTTGAGAGCTTCAAGTGCTCCAAAAAGACTCTACTGTTCAGGGATGCATGCATGCTTGCTGGTGATTATACATTCTATTTTGGCAACATAGTTTCTATAAATAGCAGTTTTTCAATTCCATGTTATTTTATATATAATATATATTACCCAAGATGTTTTCTTAGAAAAAGGCAGCTAAGTCAATGTCTTTATTAAGACCCGCTGGTTCTAATGTGACCTCTTTTAAGCAGGTCCGTTAGCCTGCTTCCTCCCCTGCTTCCCTGTTTTACCTGTTCTATAGCTTTAATATAGAACTCAGATTTATTTTAGTTATGAAATTTGGAGAAGTGATTTATTAATGGGGTTTTTAAAAGCCCTGCTTCAATGTTCTTCATATGCTCAAGGCATCTGACTTTCAAACCTCTTTTTGTGCGACCTATATATCTCATTGGATTTGCACACGTACATTCAAGTAAATTAATTACATAGTCCGATTTACAATTCAACATGTTTTTAATGGGAAATTTTTCTCCTCCCATATTTACATCTGCAAACCTATAAAACTTCTTAATTTTGTGAACATTGTCACAACAGACACAATTTTTTCTATGACACTTGTAGAATCCAGTTAGATTTATTATACCTTTATTAATTATCTTGCTTTTGTTTTTATTTTTCCTCAGTGCACTTGGTGCAAGCATGTTTTGAAGGTTTAATTTTTTCTTAAATGTAATGTCAGGTTTCTTGCCTATAATGTCTTTTAACAGACGATCTTTTTGTAGGACAGACCAATGTTTTTTCATAATATTAGTAATTTTCCAGAAACCATCGTTAAAGGTGGGGACAATTTTAATTTCAGTGCTTTAAATTTAATTGATTGGTTTTACCCTTTTTCCATTTTTCCCACTGTAGTTTTCAGCCTCTGAAACACCTTCTATTTTATTACTTCCATTAATGAGGGCTTCTCTATCTAGTGTTTGTACCTTTCTGTATGCTTCTCTCACAACTCTCTCTGAATTTGTTTGTTAGTTTTTATGCCTCTTCTTCAAAATCTACAGACCTAATACAGTTGCATTTTAGCCTCTGAAATTGGCCATAAGGAATGTTTTCAATCCACTTCAGATCGTGAGCCCTTCTGGCATCAAGATAGGCATTGGTATTCATTTCTTTTCGATACAGTTTGCTGCAGATTTTGCAATCCAAAGCGTATAGAGTAACATCCAAAAAATCAATTTGATTTGTATTATTATTTTGGGTGAATTGCAGGTTCATAGTATTGTTACTTAAACTTGTCACATAGTCGGCCCATGAGTCACTACTACCATCCCAAATTACCAGGATGTCATCTATAAATCTCTGCCAGAATATTGTTATTCTGGAAGGCTTCTCCTTCATATATAAGATCTTGCTTGAATGCCCCCATAGATAAATTGGCAAAGTTGGGTGCACATTTTGTCCCCATGGCCATTCCATGTTTCTGCAAATAAATTTTTTCTTCAAATAAAAAATAGTTTTTTTGGAGTACAAATATTATAGAGTCTAGTATAAACTCTCTTTATGTTTCTTGCATATTGCTAGCTTCATTCATGGAGTATCTAATTGCACTGATACCTTTATCATGGGGGATAGAGGTGTATAAGGCTGAGACATCCAGAGTAGCCCATATGTATGTGGGTTTCCATTCTATACTTTCAAAGATCTGTAATAGATGTGTTGTATCTCTCAAATATGATCTTAAAATGAGTACGATTTTAGAAAGACATCTACATATTCAGATAATCTGGCTTTAAGGGAGTCTATGTCTGAGATGATATATCTACCAGGGGGTTTCTCTAGTTGTTTATGAATCTTTAGTAGATGGTAGAAGATGGTCAATTTAGGTTCCTCATTTGCAAGATATTTCAAATTCTCTTTGATTTAATACAGATTCTTGAAACCCCCTGTTTATAAGAGCAATATATTTGTTTAAGAAGCTAGGAGTGGGATCGCCCTTCAGGCATACATACGTACGGACATCATTTAGTTGTTGCTTCCTCCAGATAGTCCTTTTTATTCTGAAGGACAATTCCACCCCCTTGTCTGCTTCACTAATTGTTATTTGCTCATTTTCCATTAGACCTTTTAAGGTTTCTTTATCTTTTACACTTAGATTATCATATTTCACCTTATAATTAGTACACATCTGGGTACAATCTTGGATAACTTGATCTTTAAACTGTGTTATATATTTACCTTGTGAATGCACCGGGTAAAGAATGTATTTCGGTCTTAGACCACTATGTTGTGTCACCACCTCATTGGATGGGTTTGTATTTAAGAGTTCAATAAAATCTACCTCAAATTGTGTCAAGAACTAAAAAAGAGTTTAGACTGGGTGATTGGTAGGGAATGTAGCTCACCTTTAAAAACGTTATCCCATAGGTTTACAAGTGAATTGTAATATAAGGTGGCGCAATTTAGCTTGCTATTCCCAATGTGAATGTATAAGTATTTTAAATGTTGCAGGTCATTATGCACACCTGAACCTATATATTCCTCTTGGAAAAATGAGTAAAGAACAATGTTAAATTAAAAGATATAAATAAAGTTTTATTATGGGTAATTTTTCATAAAAACACATATGTATCAATATAAAACTGGACACTGATGTCTACTAAAATACAAAGCTTGAATAGTAAAAATGTAAACTCTATCCTTCTCCTTAATATGTAACTAATATAGTCAGGTTTTACAATGTTGCTAAATTAAATATGTCTGCAGTTCTAAATAGCCTGTTAGCTTGTGATATACATGGATTGAAATAAACTCCAAATTTATACAATTTTGTACATATAAATTCAGGGTTATTGACACAGTGAGCCCAATTTTTAGGGGCAAAAATATGGAAATGTCAGTCGTTTTGAGACCAATTGTTCCTATGTTACCTTATAGTGTATCTGAGTGATTGCACTATTACGGTGAGTCCGTAATGGAAAAGGTTGTTGTGCAAATATCTCCAACAAATCTCTGTTGAAAACTGAGCTTTGATTCTTTATGTTGGCTTTTTTATTTAACGGTCTTTCGTTCACCGTTCCTATGGGTTCTTGCTCCATGACTTTCAGTGCTGGTATTGCTAATCTCTTAGTGGCTTACTCCTTTCGGTCTTTGACCAACCTCTTTCTGTTGATGTGCCCACTCCTGTTTAGTGAGCCCCTAGATGTTAAGGGTCGCTTCTGGTTCCTGACCTGTAAACAGTGTAGCAGGTTCTGTGGTGTATTCCTTAGCGTTTTTTTCTTGCGGTCTGTGGCTAATCGCTTCCTGTTGTTATGTCCGCTCCTGAATAGTGAGCCCCTCGATGTTGGGGGTCACTGCTTGCTCATCAATGGGGTCAAGTAATGTACCGCTAGTGAATAGTTGTGGCGGTATTCCTTACCGGGCTTGTATTTTTATTTTCCAGAAGTGGGCACAATAGCTTTGTTTGTTTCTGGTTCACATGTGCACCACAATCAGTGTTGCAGGTCCTCTGGTATCAACGCGTATTGGCTGTGCAGCCTTTCTCAAGATACCAGTTAGGTGGATTCCTGGCTATTTAAAGCCTGTTGTTTAACTCTTCAATTGCTGTTTTTATTTTCAGATATATATCATATAGCTGTTAATGGCAAATTTCCTGCATTGTTATTACCTAGTCCTTCTCTAGGTATGAGTGTCACATAAATACACTCCTTTTCTAGATCTAATAGGGCTTCCAGAGTATCTTTATCACTCTCTATAAGATTATTACATTCCCTATTCTTTCTATCCTTTTCAAAATGTCTCATTAGTGTAAGCTTTCTAGCATACTTATTGATATCTACAAATAATTCAAATGGGTTAGTTTTCCTAGTAAGGGCAAAGGACAAACCTTTTTTCAGTAAGTCTGTTTCTCTCTGATTTAGGATATGTGTGGACAGGTTGAATATTTTTATAGTATCATTTTTTATGATCTAATTTATCTTCTTCTTTTTAAATTGTAGTTTTATTCCTGTCCTGCATCCTCTTCTTCGTCCATATATCTTTTCCCCCTTCTTCCCTCTATGTTGTTTACTCTTGGTTGTCTCCATTCTAGATCTATGGTTTATGGATTTGGTCTGTCTATCCTCTTTGCCATGTAAGGTCTTGGTCTGTCTGTGTGGTGTCTGTCTTGAAAATCCTGGTTCTGATATAGATCCCTTCTCTCTATTGCATAAGTATCAAAATCTTCCCACATGTTATCACTTCTAGTGCATGTATCTCTAAATTATTTCTGATCATATGGTTTGTTGGTGTAAGATCTTTTTTGTATCTTTTGTATCTTCCCCTATTAGATTGTCCCCTCCTATTTGAATAGTCATAGGATCTATTTTGATAGGTGTTTCTATCCTCATAGTGGGACTTCTGTGTATGTAGTTGTTTATTTCTACTTGAATTGTGCTGTACATGTTGTTCCCCACAGTTGTATGTATCTAAAAATTCAAACCAGATGTTAGGTTTCAAAATAGGAGCTCTGCCATCTCTATGGTTATTATCATGTTTTGGTCTCCCTAAGGTGCTTGCTGGAGTTAAAATGTTACCTGTTCCAGGGGTAATGGGAGTAATGGGGTAATGGGTATATCTGTGTCAATCTCAATATTCCCTGTTGTTTCTGCATGTTTTGCCAAGAGATCTCTTTCAAATCCCTTTCAAATTTGTTCATGCGTTCCCTAATTTCCACATCTAATTTGTCATAATAAGCATCTCCTTTTAAGGCTGAAATCTGTGTTTCTATTTTTTTTAATTTCTAAAGTGACTTTCTCTAGATTTGCTTCTCTATATTTAATGATTATCCTAATACGCTTTATTGAGCAATCTTCTAGAGTAGAGTCCCATTTAGTGAGAAGTTCTACATCAGTACTGTTAAAAATTGGTGTCTTGGACTGTGTTAAACCTTTTGGTATACCTGTTTTTAGGTATGTTTCAAGTCCTATAATGTCACACCAGTTTTTAATCTGTATTCTGCTTAACTTTTCTATTTGTTTAAATACTTTTCTCGGATTGGTTGGTCTATCTTGACTACCATTATTATCATTGGATTGCACATCAGTGGAGAGGATTCTTTTTTATTATTATGGTCAAAGTAAACCCCAAAAGAATACTCAGCCATTTCTAATGCAGCTAGTACTTAAGTGATGCACCACACAACCACCTGGGATAAATAGTATATCTAAAAAGTATAATAATCTTTATGAAATGTAACAGCGCAAAAGAAAAAACTATTATAAAAAGCATGTATAAACAATTAGATAACACTCTTATAATAGTAATACACACACCCATACAGGGTTATAACATTCTGCACTGATCCAATGCTACAAATAGTAGCAATCTTTACAGTTTGTAAATATAGTAAATCTGGCCAGTCCACAGATATAAGTGTCTCTCTTTATCTCTGGAAATTGTTCCAATGTGTCCCCAAAGGAGTGTGGCTCATTCCACAAATAGATTTCCCTCCAAAAAAGGATCCTCCAATACAGATCTAAAAAACATAAAGTGGGACAAGCGCACAGAGGGTGCTCCTAGTGTAGTGTGTTTCAGCAGATTTTTATAAGTGGTGAGGAATGATTAAAAATGCACTCATCTGATTCAACCTCAAGTATTATGAGGTATATAAAAGGCCTTAGTGTTATGATGTTTTCAAGGCATATCCTCCCCTTCCGTCACTCTCAGACTCCCCTGGTTTATACACTGACCGTAGTCTTGTATTCAGTGAGGGATCCCCCAGTGGGGTATATAGTGGAGGGGGTATTAAACGTTTCCAAATAAAGTACTGATATACAGTTAATCATTAAAATAATTATAGTTATTGGCCACAAGAACGCTGGATGATACAACAAACATGAACATATAACACTAAAATTAAAACATAAAAACATAAATAAAATAAGCCTTGGTGATATAGGCGTATTACTAAAAATATACCACAATGTATGTGTATATATAAGAGCCACTGGTAAACTAGTGCTCTTAAAAGCATGAGCGGGTCAGCACTCAATGTGTAAGTAAACACAACAGCTAATCCGCTATTTCACTCCACTTTTGATCTAGCCCAGAGTATGGAAGAGTTCCAGGGAAAGAACTGCATATGAAAGGTCTCATAAGATTGAGTGAAAATAATATATATGAAGAAAGAAATACATTTGAATACAACACTAGCCAATGAACAGAATTCTAAAGAAGGGATGCAGATAATGGATAAGCACTGAGGATAATTAGCATAGTTGATTTCAGGCTTCAGGGGGTGGTGGCTTTGAGAAGCAACGTTTGGGGTTATTAAAGGGACACTCAAGTCTAAATTAAACTTTCACGATTCAGAAAGAGCATGCCATTTCTAATTTACTTTCTTTAACAAAATGTGCACAGTCTTTTTATTTATTTATTTTTTTTAATAATTTTTTATTGAGGTTAAAGTCACAATACAACACCACTGTGGTACATCAAAATATGCATGAATACAGAAGAAAAGAGAAAAAAAAACACAATATGCACATTATTGAACACAAAAAGTAATTTCTGTTTCATCACAGAAGAATCCAACCAAATAGAGAATAAGCTTAACCTCACTTTTTCAATTTTAGATCAACATAGAATATAAAAGCACTGACATATAAAGGTGGACAAATGTACAATCTAAGTTATTGAGAAATATACAAATATTATTATCCATCATCAAACTGAACATTCTGTACGTCAGTATACAAAATATCTAAAGAAAATATTAATTTGAAAACTGTATGTTTCAAGGGAAACCGCACAGGAATGCGCTAGCATTATCACATACATAGAATACTGTATAAAAGCACTGACATATAGAAATGGACAAAATGTACAATCTATATTGTTAAGAAGTATGTAAATATTATTATCCATCATCAAATTGGACACTCTATATACCAATATACAAGATTTCTAATAGATTAATAGATTGGGGGGGGGGCGGAGTAAATGACAAGGAGTGAAAAATCATTATCATATCAGGTGATTAAGTAAGTTAGAGTGTTACTGGGCTAATATCATTGTGTTAACCTATATCTCACAGGAACTCTGAATATCAAATAAGCTAATTGTAAAGATCCAACTTGAGGTTGGAAAAAGGGAGCGTAAAAATTACTTGGTAACCACACTATGGTCCAAGTATAGGAAACAGTATATCAAAGAAATGACATGGAGTTGACAACCTGCTACTAGGTATATACAATATGTAAATGCATCCGTCTATTTTTCATAGCCAATACAAAAATAAAATAAACAGCCAGGACATAATAACCAATTGACAGAAGAATATAATGCATATAAATAGCTAACAGCATATACCAACATCCTTACCCATAGAGCAGAAATATTCAACACAAAAACAACTGTATTATTCTTAATAATGATATGTCCTATTCAGTGGGTATGGGCCCTATACCCAGTAACAAATAAATAGAATACAGCGTAAATCCTGAATGGGTAGATATTAGAAAACTATGTGTGAACATTAGCCAGAAGACTGCCTGAGGTAGAGTCATATGACCTACACATCCAAAACCTCTAATCTTGAGGTAACTCCAAAATGTGATGACAGCTGATCTGTCCATGCTTAAGTATACTGTAAACTTATATATGTTCCCTCTTAAGCTATATGATAGGCTTGCAATGTCCAATACTCTAGTAAAAGAAAAAAAGTGGTAGTTTGGGAGGTACACAAATACATAAAAAAGAGTGATACATTGAAGAGAGGCCCCATAAAACATGAAACAAACACGAAAATTATCAGGTCTACCTATTAGAATGTACATTTGAATAATGATACCAAACTTAAACATAAACAGTCATAAGCAGCCCACAAAATATTATCTGTTGGATTAGAGACTAAGTATAAAAAAGCAAGCTAAATGAAATGAGACTTATATAGGTAATAAAGGGCATGCCTCAGTACAAAAAACACACAATAAATACAATACAATCTCTCAATATAGCTTAGAAAACAGAAACTAACCTGATAGTATAAGTCAGGATCTGCATCAAATATATAGTCAATATCTCAAAGCAATGAGAGCTCCACTGGTTAACTCATGTATATATTACCCGTAGGAGAGTAGACTGGGGCCAAAAATAGTAAGTACAAAAAGTTACGGTGAACAGAGTATAGTCTAACCGTGACTCCCCTCCAGTGGTGGAAAATGGCTATTGCATGTGACATCAGGGGCCATTAAATTAAAGCCATACTGTATTCTGCGGCATGATTTATTTTTATATAGGTGTTTCAAGCAACACAAATCAATATAACCCAGCAGAGCACAAATAATTACATAGCCTTACTAAAGGAAAAGTGAGTCCTTGAACATGAAGAAAAAAAAAACAAACTTTCAGACACAAAAGGGAGAGCATATTCAGTATTAGCTGCCCGGGTCTGCAACTTCTGTCAGAACTGGACTCAGACATAGGGACAATTCCATATAAGAAACATCAAAATAAAATTTTTAGTGTCCAATATATAGCGCAATGTCTCTATGCACAGAACCAACTATAGATAAGTTTATCCTGCTTTGATACCTTCTCGAGAGGCTGTACAGCAAAATGATGTCCGCTGATAGTAATCCCCCAGGGTCCCACTCCTGGATCACTGAATGTACACAATAAGAGCCGCATGGTGGTTGAGCTAATGGTGGACCACCCATAACAGACAGCAGACAAAATGGGCACCAAATCCACTGTACTAAAGGGATATGTGATCTCTTATGTCCCTTCTTCATTACAGGCTGCTTGGTTCTCAAATATTGTAGTCACTGCAAGACCTTATTGTGGGCCACTAGCTTAACAAACCTCTGTGTTGTTGGGGATGCAGTAATTCTGAGCAGAGGGATGATCTTCTCGCTGCGGACTAGCTCAGCGTGCGCTCTATCCAGCTCATTCAGCTGCTCCACCGGGCTAACCATGCATGTCGGGGTGACTGCTGCTGAGAGGCAAACTACCTTCATGGAGTCATCATTTATTGTAGAGGCTCCCTCCGAATAGCTGTCTTTCAGGGTAATGGGTTCCAAGCATCTCTCTAATCTGAAAAAGTGCTCAGGCAGGAGCCTCTCTATAGACCTCCATAAGTTTTTTGACATGCCTTCCATAGTCAGACTTCAGCTCCACGAGGAGCGCATCAATAGATTGTAAACTGCTATAGTAATTATATTAGTTATGCACCATAAAGTCAAACAAGATGGTGCCTTCTCTCCACGCAGTTGTTTTTTTTTTTTCAGGTCGCAGTGTTCACAATGTAACCGTCATACGGTTTATATGTCCGTTCTGCCTTAAAGCTCTCTAAGCCAAGTCACTGTTTAACTAGTATACCAGACCCAGGTCTTCTTGAAAAAATGATCTCAGGATTAGCTTCTGTATTAGGGAGCTTCCAAGTGAGAGAGAATATGGATGCTCTTGCATGCTCCAAGCTTTTGTCGACCCATAAAACAGCTACTGTCTTCTCTTTGAAACTGTCAATCAGTGTCCCAATTATGTCTAATCTTCTCCTATGTATCAGGGATATCTATGATGTAAATTGAGGCTGGGCTAAACGGTCAATTAAATAGAATTATAAGGAATTTCAGTAGAGCTGAAGTGAGATGCGACCGTTCAGTTCCCAGGCTTGCTCCGCCCCCCTGCACAGTCTTTTTAAATTTACACTTTTTGAGTCACCAGCTCCTACTGAGCATGTGCGAGAATTCAGAGAATATACATATATGCATTTGTGATTGGCTGATGGCTGTCACATGATAAAGGAAGAGTGAAAGTAGCATTAAGTTTGAAATTTGTCTGAAAAAAAATCTACTTCTCCTTTGAAGTTCAGAATAAGTGCTATTTCATTTTCTTTTTGTCATGCATTTGTTGATTATGCAATTCTACTGTAATTACTGGTCCTTTAAGAAATAAACTTTTGATTTGTATGCATTATTGATGTGGTACAGCTGAATTTGGATAGTTAATAAGATGGATAAAGCAATGTGTTTTGATAGATGTGTGCTTTGAAAAATAGTAAATGTAATTGTAATATTATCAATGATTAGGGAGAGTGAAGCAGTGTCATTACTGGGAGAGAGAGGGAAGGTAATTAGATCAATTTTGGACATGATGATTTTAGGCAGTGAGACATCTAGGAGGACAGGGCAGAAAGAAAGATAGAAAGGATTTATAGATTTGTGTGTTATCAGCACAAAGGTCACAGTGAATGCCAAAATAGTTTATTCAGTTTTCCAATGAGGTAATTTCTAAAGAGAATTTAAAAAGACTAGGAACAAAGCCTTGGGGGACTCAGCATGTCAAATTAAGATTAGAAAAGAAGCCAAAACCCTCAATGAGGGATTAGATAGATGTGGCAGTGTAGTTTTTTTTTTTTATATATATATAAACGTAGTAGACAATGTTAAGAGTCTGACTACTAGTTTCTTATTGATCACATCTAAACCATTAATAATTCATCATTATATCAGAATTACTTTATAGTTGCCATCAATATAATCAGAATTTTTTTTATGAAAATGCATGAGTTTAATAAAAACTTAATTTAAACCAATAGTCAATACTGAAAATATATCCTAGCAGAATTATCCTGATAAATAAGTATCCAGTCATGAAATCATCCACATCTAGTGCAAGCCCATTTCTTGCAACATTCTGAAAGTCATAATAACTGGGTAAACGTTATTTTTGTAAGAAATATGCATAAACTAATATGAATACATCTGTCTTAGACTGGGAATAGGAAATAAATACTCAATTAGTCCAGGGTGGATTAATACCATCAATTATAGAGGAAGACCATAAGTAGGACACAGCCAGACAAAAATATTTTTTTGGGGGATATTCAAAATCAATGGTTATTGAAAAACCTTAGGATAGATACTAAAATACCCATCAACTAGGAAAGTAACAAAGCAACAGCACTTGTACAACGGAAATTCATACATAGCCTTTAAGATTGGTAGTTCTGTGGCCTGCCTATTTATTTATTTATTTATTTATTTATAATCAATGCATATACTCTGGATTTATAATTAAAATAGATTTATTAAATGATTATGAATAACAAATAATCAGCAATAATTAATATACCTTTCAAATGGTAATCAAATATTTGTCAAGATTGACTATATTTTAGGCTATTATTAGACAAGTCATTTTATTATTTGGGGGATATTCAAAATCAATAGTTATTGCAAAATCTTAGGATAAGTATTTAACCCTTTGAGTGCTAAGCTGGATTTAACTATTTTTTGCTTTTTACTATTTTTAAACATTTATTTTTACTTTTTTTCCCCCAGCTCCCCAAGACTTATACCATTGTAAAGGTTAGGTGGATCTTGTGGGTATGTAGCTACTTAGATGCCTGAGGTACAGACTTCTAAGCAGCATGCCGCCTTTCCCTATCTTTTCCATTGTAAATTTTAAATAAAGTTACGCGGTGACGACATCACGTCATTGCGCGTGATGTCACCGCATGTAACTGGAAGCCGCGACGATGCCTGTCACTATACAGGCCCGATCGCCGGGTGGGGGTAGATGAGAGCCCCCAGATTGCTTTTACGTTAGATGAGTGCTAGCGACGGCTCTGAGCAGTCGTTAGCAATCTTAAATACCTGTCAACTAGGAAACAGAGCAACAGCACTTTTACAATGGAAATTCATACATAGCCTTTAGTTCTCTTGACCTGCCTATTCATTTATTTATAATCAATTAATATAGTCTGGATTTATAATTAAAATAGATTTATTAAATGATTATGAATACAAAATAATCAGCAATAATTAATATACCTTTCAAATAGTAATCAAACATTTGTCAAGATTGACTATAATTTAGGTTATTATTAGACAAGTCATAAATTAACAAAACAGTATATAATTATCAGGTTCCAAAATAAATGCTTAACAAACTGTGTATTTCCAAAAATCAATACAAGTGTATAATTCATTTCTAATTAAAGACGATGGTTAAGTTTATCTTTTCTTTGTAGTAGATTACATGCTCAAGAAAGAGAAAAGAAATGATGTATTTATATTGTTTGCATAGCTGACAGAGATCAGATGAGATAATAATCATGGTAAACTGAGAAGAAGAAGGATAATTGTATTAACATATTTCCTATTTGGCCTAGTGATATTATTGAAAGATAAAATGGATTAAAGAAACTATCTAAGCGTAATAGTTATCTCACTTGATCAAAAAAATAAAAAAACATCAGATCTTAATACAACAATATATTTCCTAATAAGGCTTCAAATACAATCTTTCCAATATCGGCTCCTTATGTCATGGTTTTGGCCAATATTGTCGGCATGTGTTCATATGAAAATTTTGATATGTATTTACATTTAAAAATAAATGCAACCACATATCTACAAAATTCAAACTAGACCTATGCATAGGGCAGCAATACATATTACATATAGTGGGGAAAAAAAGTATTTAGTCAGCCACCAATTGTGCAAGTTCTCCCACTTAAGAAGATGAGAGAGGCCTGTAATTTTCATCATAGGTATACCTCAACTATGAGAGACAAAATGTGGAAACAAATCCAGACAATCACATTGTCTGATTTAGAAATAATTTATTTGCAAATTATGGTGGAAAATAAGTATTTGGTCAATATCAAAAGTTCATCTCAATACTTTGTTATATATCCTTTGTTGGCAATGACAGAGGTCAAACGTTTTCTGTAAGTCTTCACAAGGTTGTCACACACTGTTGCTGGTATGTTGGCCCATTCCTGCTTGCAGATCTCCTCTAGAGCAGTGATGTTTTGGGGCTGTCGTTGGGCAACACAGACTTTCAACTCACTCCAAAGGTTTTCTATGGGGTTGAGATCTGGAGACTGGCTAGGCCACTCCAGGACCTTGAAATGCATCTTACGAAGCCACTCCATCGTTGCCCGGGCGGTGTGTTTGGGATCATTGTCATGCTGAAAGACCCAGCCACATTTCATCTTCAATGCCCTTGCTGATGGAAGGAGGTTTGCACTTAACATCTCACGATACATGGCCCCATTCATTCTTTCATGTACACGGATCAGTCGTCCTGTTCCCTTTGCAAAGAAACAGCCCCAAAGCATGATGTTGCCACCCCCATGCTTCACAGTAGGTATTGTGTTCTCTCTCCTTCAAACACGACCAGTTGTGTTTCTACCAAACAGTTCTACTTTGGTTTCATTTGACCATATGACATTCTCCCAATCCGCTTCTGGATCATCCAAATGCTCTCTAGCATACTTCAGACTGGCCCGGACATGTACTGGCTTAAGCAGGGGGACACGTCTGGCACTGCAGGATCTGAGTCCCTGGCAGCGTAGTGTGTTACTGATGGTAGCCTCTGTTACGTTGGTCCAGCTCTCTGCAGGTCATTCACTAGGTCCCCCCGTGTGGGATGTTTGCTCACAGTTCTTGTGATCATTTTGACCCCACGGGGTGAGATCTTGCGTGGAGCCCCAGATCGAGGGAGATTATCAGTGGTCTTGTATGTCTTCCATTTTCTAATTATTTCTCCCACAGTTGATTTCTTCACACCAAGTTGCTTGCCTATTGCAGATTCAGTCTTCCCAGCCTGGTGCAGGTCTACAATTTTGTTTCTGGTGTCCTTCGACAGCTCTTTGGTCTTCACCATAGTGGAGTTTGGAGTGTGACTGTTTGAGGTTATGGACAGGTGTCTTTTATACTGATAACAAGTTCAAACAGGTGCCATTAATACAGGTAATGAGTTGAGGACAGAGGAGCCTCTTAAAGAAGAAGATACAGGTATGTGAGAGCCAGAAATCTTGCTTGTTTGTAGGTGACCAAATACTTATTTTCCACCATAATTTGCAAATAAATTCTTTCCAAATCAGACAATGTGATTGTCTGGATTTGTTTCCACATTTTGTCTCTCATAGTTGAGGTATACCTATGATGAAAATTACAGGCCTCTCTCATCTTCTTAAGTGGGAGAACTTGCACAATTGGTGGCTGACTAAATACTTTTTTTCACCACTGTATATTAATAAAGTGGAAAATATAATTATAATAAAAATTAGTATTTGCTTATAGTTAAAGAATATGTATAATAAATAAGTGTATCTTTGTTTTGGGACCTATATAAATTAATTATTCAATTGAAAATAGACCATTGTCTGCCTCATATATGCAGGTCCTTAAGTAGTTTTTGAATGAGGAACATATCTGAAAGAAATGTATTATGAGTTATATATTCTCATGAGGGGATTTTGCAGAGGCAGTTTTTCAAACAATCACAAAATCAAATTTTAGTTCAATATCCAATCCCTTCCCTTTCTCACCCCTCTTTCCTTATTCACTAAACAATGTCCATGGCATTTTTTGCTCAGTACTACCCAGATATATTTTCTCAAAAGTTAATTTAAATAATTTATTTAGTGACAACTATGTGGTAATATCTCTTCATTGATCCATAAGGTGAATTTTCATACACACTTTCAAAGTGGAATTTTTGAAGTTATTATTTGATTCCACATTCCTATTGCATTAGTTAAAGGGCAAGTAAAAAAACACACCTAAACTTCCCCTTTAACTAATGCAATAGGAATGTGGTTGCTGCCCTTGAATGACAAAAATATAAGTAGAGCCATATCAAAAAGTGTCACTCAAAGCGGTGCTGGTGCCCTTACTAGTGTAAAAAGTGAAATAATCACTGCTGTAATTAGAGCAGGTGTTTCAAAATCCAGGCCTCACCCATCCCTAACATAAAAGATTTACACAATTTCATTTAAACTTAAGAAACAGAAATGTAGTTAAACGGTGTTGTTTTCTTGTGAGTAATATAAAATTAGGCAAGTTATTAATGGAGTTTGTTATATTTTAAAAATGTTTTCCACATACCACATGTGCAAAAATGCAATCGTTAATTTTTAATATATTAAATTTATGTTTCCTCCTTATGAGGGCTTTATGAAGAATGTCAAGACTGCAAAAGAAGCAGAGATGGATTAATGCAGCACTTTAGTACTATTAGGATACCCAAAATTCCTTTTCAAGGGACTTAAAACGATACAGAAAGTGCAGGGCAATTAGCCCGGAGCGTAGCTAAGGGTTAAGGCCTGGTTGAGTGAGTGCTGCTGCTGTGTGTGTATTTGTTACAATGTTGCATTGTGTTAGGAGGGGTTTACCAACCTTATATATGGGATGCGCAGGGAGTCCACTTCCTCTTTGTTCCTGTGGATCCCTGGAAGCTCTTTCCCCACCCTCCCATCCCTGTTATGCATTGTTGATTTGCAAATGTTATAGTTAAAAGGCGGCAATCGTTTTCTGTTTTAGTGTCTCTATATGAGACTAGGTGTCTGAGGCTGGAAGAGGGTTAATCGAACTACTTCCTTAAGTCCAAGGACGGTAACTTGAGCTCCCCAGTTACTGACATGCTGTTCGTCAAGTCAAGGCTGGACCTACTGGTTTGAAGTTTCTAATGTTGGCACCCTACTCTGGCGGGTGGTCAGGATCATGGCTGCAGGCTGGAAGGAGGTTTTGAATGACGGCCATTGCGGTCAGGGTGACGTCACAGACTCAGTATGCTTGGGCGTGCTCGGGCTGATTATTAACGGGGCGAGAACCTCCTATATTAAAGCTGCGTAGAGTATCTCCGCCTTGTGGTCTGCAGCAGTGTCCCTTGGCCATTTTCTATAAGGGGTTATATATATAGTTAGTTATGTAGGCCCCGATTGCTGCCATCTGTGATTGATTTACCCAGGGGTCTTTCACCCATATAATGTTTCGACTTTTATTGACAAAATTATTGAAGTTCAACTGTTAAGTTATTACTTAGATATGTTGCAAGCAGACACTCAAGAAATGTAGGGCATTTAATCCCTTATGCTTCTATTAAAGAATCAGATGCTGCATAGATTATCAATACATATAATACACTGAGATTATACATGGCAACACTGTTGTTATCATTTCAGACAAACAAACAAATATATTTTCACAATGATGACTTTTACTATTACATAAAGACCATCATTAATACATGTCATTTTCAATGTTGATTTAATTAAAAAAATAAATGACATGTTAAAGTATTATGTGTCATGGGAATAGTGTATTAACTAAACATTTTTCACATCATCATTTTGTCTGCTCAAGCATATACATTTGCAATTTTTTTTTATATTTGTGAGAAATACAATGAGCGACAAATATCAAAAACAACTTCATAAATTTAAATCATATCTTTAACATGGAGTTAGCTTAATTTTCTCAAAGTGTATTGTGCATTGGTCCCAGGGAGAGCCTGTGTCTGTTCTTATGATGTCAATTAAAATTTATTTATCAACTCTATATCAAAGCAATCACAATCTAATGCGCCGCACACATCCAAGTGCTTAAATATAATATAGATACACTTTAATAAACTTGTCAAAAAGGAGTGCATGAGTAATGCTAGGAATAATTTTACAAACATTAATTAAATGTCATGTCATTAAAAACATGTCTAAAAGCATGAATGCAAGGTATTCATGGCCATACCAACAGAAATTAGGATTTGCTTTCAAAGTTTTCTACAACTGGATAACTCTTATTAGTTTGTTGTGAAGGAACAACCAATATTGTTTGAAGATTATTAGTCATAGCATTATTTGCACATGTAAGCTGACATGATAAATATCATATACTTTTGGATTTTCTCCAAACATATATATGTTTTTGATGAAATCAAAACAGAAATAACCATAAATGTTGAATGTTTATAGATTGTGTCTCAAAGGGTCATATATTTTTAATCACATTTTGAGGATGATTTTTTTTAAACAATATCCTTGCTTGTTTGAGCAGCTTAGCAATACAGATAGCTTGCTAAACATATCCACTAAAACTGTGTAAAGATGCATTTATGTTAATGTGCAATCCTACCTAGGTATGCTTTTCCACTGATGAAAACAACTAAAAGATTAAAAACCATATATCTTATTTGAATGTTTATTTTTTTCTGTATTACACATTTCCTGGATTTCACTGGCATTTCCATTAAAATATATTTTACTGTCATTAAACATACTTTATTTTTTGTTTGAGATTTAGTCAAAGGACATTATATTAATCGATAATGCCCAGCTTAGACATATTATAATACTGATTATTTTGCATTGCATATTTTTGAAATTCTTATGTAAAATATATTGATCATGATCAAAGCGCATGGACATTTTGTCTCTTATCAAAAGATTTCAATAATTTAAAACAATTATTATGTATGATATTGATTATTCACTTTTATGGACCTCTGTTGGTTCTGATGTGTCCATTACATTGGACAGTATTTTCTCCCACAGCTGGTAGTGAATGTGCCTGTTGTGCCATTTTGGCTTTGGTTTCTATCCTGCAGTCATGATACCTGGGCTTAATGCTTGAAGTTGACCTATTGCTGCTTAAGCAGCTGCCTCACACTTTTTTTTTTTTTCATTGTTATTTTTATTGGAATTTTCAAAATATACAGCACGCTTAAGTAAACAGACAATGGGTATTAAACATTATGCATTGTTTACACCATTCTATGTGTTATACATATCCATGTCTATCCTGTTTATTCACAGTTTTAACCCACAATACAAATTACAGTCCAACAGTCTTTCTGAGGTATTCTGTGAGAATATTCCATGAGGCTTTAAAGCCTTACACATTTTGCGATACTGTGATGTTAAGATATCAACAATACAAGAAGAAATACATAATAAATAAAAATAACATCTAAATGAAAAATAAACAAACAAACAAACAAACTGCAGAGATTTACTTGCTAGAGATGATCTTGACAATATGGGTCCATACACTTCATGTGGTGTATAAGTATTTATGCATACTGTAGACATAGGCTTGCTTCATATATTATAACTGATCGTTTAGGGCTTAATGGTTCATAACTCATATATCACCTCCCACCCTCATTCAATTATTTTGTTTGACTTGAGTTTTCAGTATTCTTTATAGGTATTATGTTATATATTTATTTATTTACTGACCCCATGTATGTGTCCCAGAATAATGTCATGTCGTTATAAAAGGTTAGTCTATTTGATTTAAAATAAAAATATCTTTCTAGTGATAATGCCTCTTGAACTTTCCCCCTCCACATGTCTGCTGTAGGCAAGTTGGTTAATTTCCAGTGTGAAGCTATTAACTGTTTAGCAACATTTAACATAATGTGACCTAGGCTTCTTTTGATTGTGCAGTTTATGTCTGTAAGCTCATTGAAGAGACACACTGATGGGGTAGGTGCAATGCTGCTCAACAGTACTTTATTTATTTCTTCTATCACCTGCTTCCAATATGTGTTTACCTCATTACATGTCCACCATATGTGGCTCATGGTCCCCGATTCTCGGAGACACCTCCAACATCTATCATTAGCTGTTGGGAACAGGTATTTTGTCCTACTCTGTGTCATATACCATCTGGCCAGTACCTTATAGTTTGTCTCTAGGGCGTTTGTTGTATGTGCTGAAAAGGCTATATTCCGGAAAAACATCTCCCATGTCTTTGATTCCTGATGTCCAAGTAATTCCCTTTCCCATCCCCTTACAAAGTTATGTGGTTTAGGTGATGTGGCGGTAATTAGAAGCCTATATGTAATGGATATGAGTCTTCTTTGTGGATTAGCACTGCTACAGAGCTGCTCAAAAGGTGTTAACTGTCTTGTCAGGTTGGGTCTGTTCCTAGGTGTGTATATATAATGATTGACTTGGTGATAGTGTAGCCAATTCCTAAAGAATCCATTGCCCACATTTTCCAATTAATTTCTGGGTTTTAGTTTCCCTTGGTTTGTAATTTGTGATATTGTAATACATCCCTCTAAATCTCAGGCTGTACTTTTATTATATTCTAAACCTATTTTGAATTCTGGATTTGCCAAAATGGGGGTTAGAGGAGAATAAGAACTAGAGATACCTTTAATTTTATCGCATATCTCCCTCCAGTCTATTATTGTGGCCAGGACTGTGGATGTGGCTTTTCTACTATTTTTGGTATAAGTCTGGGTGTCCAGCAAGCTCCTCCTAGTTGGCTGACCCCCACAAGATCATGTTCAATTTGTATCCAATATTTGGGATTATCTGGGTCGTTCCTGCACCATTCTATTATTCTTTGTAGGGATATTGCTTTTTGATATAATAATAAGTTAGGTACCCCTAATCCTCCCATTTCCCTAGGGGCATACATTGTTGATTTATTGACCCGTGGTGGGCGTTTCTTCCAAATGAAATCATAAAATATTTTTTGAAGTTTATGTATGTACATATGAGTATGTGATAGTGGTAGGGTCTGCATTAGGTATAGGATTTTTGGTAGGAGCATCATCTTCACTGAGTTGATTCGCCCTAGCCATGAGGAATTTTTTGAGAGCCATGATGAGGCCTGATTAGAAATATTATTCACAAGTTTACAATAGTTGGTAGAACGCGTAGATTCTATACTATTCGTTAAGTGTACACCTAAGTATTTGATAGAGGTTGATTGAACTGTGTATGTGTAGTTTTTTTTACATGTTGATATATCTATGTCTGTCATGTGGATAGGTAGGAGTTCAGATTTACTTGCGTTTACTGAGAAGTTGGATACCTCGCCATAGGATTGAAGTTCACAACGTACCGCGGAGAGAGACCTCAGTGGATCAGCTAGAGAGAGTAACACGTCATCAGCAAACATAGATAATTTATATTCTTTTTGGTTGATGACTACCTTTTACATTCCCATTGTGTCTAATTTTACTCGCTAATATCTCTAATGAGAGAATATATAAAAGTGGGGATAGGGGGCATCCCTGTCTTGTTGCATTGTTTATTTCAAATTGCTCAGATAATGTACCATTAATACAAATTTTGGGCTGTTGGGAAAGAATATAGTGCCATTACTCTATTGATAAAGAGGGGTGGGAAATTGAATTTGAGAAGAGACGCTTCCAGGAAGGTCCAATCTAACCTATCAAAAGCTTTCTCAGCATCTGTGGAAAGCATTACGGAGGGGATCTTAAATCTATTAATATGTTCTATAATATTTAGTATTTTGATCGTGTTATCTTTGGCTTCTCTCCGCGGTACAAAGCCCACCTGATCTGGGGAGACTAGTGTTGGTAGTATATTATTAATTCTAGCGGCCAATACCTTAGTGAAAATCTTTAGGTCAATGTTCAACAGAGATATTGGTCGGAAATTGGCAGGTGTGTCATGTTTTTTACCCGGCTTGGGGAGCACAGTTATGTAGGCCTGTAACATTGTATCTGGAAATATTCCACCCTTGTCAATCTGGTGAAAAGTGCTTAATATGTGAGGTGTTAGAATGTTCCCAAATATTTTATAGTATGATCCTGTAAACCCATCTGGGCCTGGGGCTTTATCATTTTTCAGAGATTTGATGGCCTTGTGTATTTCTTTCCAACTGATTGGTGACTGTAGTTTTTTGCCATCTGCCTCTGTGAACAGAGGGACACAGACATTTTCCAGATACTGTTGACACTTAATATTATGCTCATCATGTGGCCTATTGGGATATATATTGTACAGCATGTGGTAATAATTTTTAAAGATATTGCCTATCTGTTTTGTATCTTCAACTTTACCTCCTGAGGGGTTATTTATTGAGTGTATAAAATTTTTAGATCTTTTAGCTTTTAGAGATCTGGCTAACAGTCGCCCTGGTTTTGTTTTAGTTTATATGCTATACTATCTGCTTTCAAATGTAAATGAGATGACATTTTAGATCTATAAAATTTTAACTGTTGTAGTATATTAGCATCTAAAGGGTTGCGCTTATGTAAGTGATCTAGATGCTCTAGTTCTTTAGCTAAGTGGTGATATTCCTCTCTTAGACGCTTATTTTTTAAAGCTCTCAGTTTAATTAAAACTCCTCTTATGTAGCTTTTATGGGATTCCCATATTATCATTGGAGTTTCCTCTCCCTGTGTGTTATGATGAAAAAATTCTTTCAATTCCTGTTCAATATTTGACTGTATCGATGGATCTAACAAAAGAGAGTCGTCTAGCCTCCACATAAAGTCTTTCATTGGGGCTGATGGCCATTTAAGGTTGCATCTGACCATAGAGTGGTCGGACCACGCTGTGTGAGATATATTGGAGTCTAGTGTGTGTGCTAAAATTATATGATCTAATAGTATAAAATCAATTCTGGAGTACGATTTATTGGGATTGGAGAAAAAAGTGTAATCTCTCTTCTCAGGCTTTGCAATACTCCACGGGTCATGTAGGCCAAATATTTTAATGAAATTCCACACTGCTTTAAGGGTGCGTTTTGTCACATGTATATTTGGGTTTGTGCTGTCTAATTTAGGGCATATAGGTAAATTAAAATCCCCCAAAACAATCAGTTGCCCCTTATGAATATCCTGAATTTGTTTGATTAGGGATGTAAAGAATGCTGCCTGCCTTTGATTGGGGGCATATATGTTCACTAGTGTCACAATTTGATTGTAGAGAATGCCACTTACAGCTAAAAATCTGCCTTCCGAATCTTTTGTCTGTTCTAAGAATTTAAACGGTATGTTGTTATGTATCAGGATGCTCACTCCTTTGATCTTTTTCCTGTGGTTGGATTGAGTGAAGCTACGATGAATGCCCTTGGGGATAGATCCCTTTTTAAAATGAGTCTCTTGGAGGCCTAATATCTCCCCCTTTTTTTGTATTATATCCCTAAAAGCTATTGATCTCTTATACTGCCCATTAAACCCTTTGACATTTTGAGAGATAATGTGGATGTGTGTATCTGTCATCTTTTATTTTGTAATCTCCCCATGTTCATGTTCTCAATACCCACATGTCTAAGTAGATATCTCTGCTTGAAAAAAATAAAAATTAACCTAACATATTGGAACTTAACAATATAAACACATATAACTTTTTACTCAATAAAATACTCGTAGGAGGTAATGACTAGTAAATTTCATGCGGAATCTAATCAGCCCACTAGGTATTTCTTAGATTTGTTACTTACCATTCATCTTTTTTTTAACCTTTTTCTAAGGAATTAGCCAAACAACCTTAACACTCAATATCAGATTACTAAAACCGTGAGTGCAAGAAAGAACATTATGAGAATGTTATACATCTGGAAACATCTTGTTATCTTTACAATGGACATTTCGTATCAACATATCATAACCCAGATTCATTCAACACGTAAAATATGGAACATATCTTTTTATAAAATTTCACATTTGAACTTCAGGCATGCCAACACTGGTCTTACCACTGAGATTAAACATCTTAAGTCAGTCTTACTCAGCCCGTCTGGGCTCCATAGTTCAATGAAGATTGATTTGTTTTCGTGACCTTGACTGTCTGCCATTCTCTACGCTGCGGTAAAGGTGCAGAGCGGTTCATTGGCTGTGCAGTAGTGATTTGTCCTGGATCTGCATCTCCAGAAGCTGAAGGGATCTCTGGATCTGCATCTCCAGAAGCTGAAGGGATTTCAAGCTTCTTGCAAAAGTCTCCAATTTCTGAGGGCGATGTGCATATTGCTCTTCTATTCTTCCAAATCGCCACTAGATGAAACGGGTGACCCCATCTGTAAGTAATATTCCTGTCTTGTAGATGTCTCGTGAGTAGAGAGAGTTCTTTCCTTCTGATGAGAGTTCTAGTGGATAGGTCAGCAAAAAACTGTAGTGTAGCGCCATCTTTTTGTATCGGTAGCTTTTCTCTTGCTGCTGTCATGATGTTTTCCTTTATCTGGTAGTTGTTAATCCTCACTATCACATCTCTGGGAGGTGCTGCCTCTGGGGGTTTAGGCCTCAGAGCTCTATGAGCTCTATCTATTATTACATCTTGGGTATCGGTTGTATTTCTTAAGGATGAGAACAGGGATTGTAGATATTCCTGTAAGTCAGTGGTTTCTATGACCTCAGGGATCCCTCGTATTCTTATATTATGTCTTCTAGAAGCTGCCTCACACTTTTATCTCCTTACATAGACCAAGATTACAAGATGTGTGGTATGACTTTACCGCCTTTGAGTGCAGAATGGTTAGCTACTCGGTATTACAAGTAGCACGGTATGGCTTTATTGCGATCGTTATGGCCTATACCGCAACGATACATTCTACATTCAAATACCTGTAGTTATGTATTTTGCTAAACAAAAAAGATTCACAAAATCCATAAAAAATATGTTACAAAGTACACTAACACCCATAAACTACACTATTAACCCCTAAACCGCCACCCCCAGCATTGCAACTAATAAATAAAGCTGTTAACCTCTAAACCGACATCCCCCACATTGCGACTACTAAAATAAACCCATTAACCCCTAAATCAACATCCCCCCACATCACAACTACTAAAATAAACCTATTAACCCCTAAAGCGCCATCCCTCCACATTGTGACTACCTAAATTAAACTATTAACCCTTAACCTAAAACCCCCTAACTTTAAATTGAAGTTACAATATACTACATGTCACAATGTTTTTTTATGTGAATCAATATATAGTGAACCCACACAAGAGAGTGTGGAGGGTGCTCAGTGCCAATATAATATTATAAATACAGAGAAACAGAAACACCATATAAAGCACTCACTTCAAAAAGGTATGTAGGTGGTGAAAGTCACAACTAAGACTTAAAAATTAACTTTTATTTAATTATCTTATAAAATATTCTGTAATACCCGTACCTTATATATACAAGACAAACATAAAACATTAAAAGAAACAAGGGTGAAAAACCTATGTGTGCTGAGTTGATTCAATATTAAGTTATAAACTGAGTAAGGCAGTAAATATAAGTAAGGAACATATATTAGTATATTAGTACCTAATATTGGGGAGTCTGATTCAACATACTTTCTATAAAAGTAGGGGACACCGTCCCAAAACTGTATTACTAGCGATATCTCTCACACTCCCCTGCAATATAAATACTCCAAATATTATCAGCTTTCAACAAATAAATGTATGTGGAACTTTTTCAACACATACTAAGTATAATTTAACAATATATAGCAAATAGATGTATGTGGAATAATTTTTCAACACATACTCCAGGCAGCACACACCAGGTTACGTCCTCCTGATGCGCATTTTGCCTCAGCTTTGTCAGAGTCGAACCTGAATGTGATCTTCCATACCCTTAAAAAGAACATTTGAATCATAGGGACATATACCATATACACCCTAATTTGAGCCTATACGATATCTTTCCTTGTTCAATGGACATAATCGGTCATGTATCCATATCACGTGACACAACATTTCATTCATACATTTAGTAAGGTACCCCTTTCTTATGCCACTGGTTCCCAGGTGTCTTACGTCATGATTGCATTTGTATAGCTTGGTATTCCCCTAGGTAGTAAAGAGGGCAGAGATTCACATTTGTGATACCCCACGAGCATTGTACGCCATACAAAAAACTGTTTACTTATCGCAATGGAACAGCACATTGATCCCGATGCTGCATGATGAAATAACTTCTCATTGTGGGATTACAAAAGTACAGTCGTACTGGCATAAAAACTAGTATTTGGATTTGTGCAATTACTGTATACTTATTCCAACATTAGAGTTGGATTTATACAATCTTACATGTCATGTACATTAATAGCACAGAAAAATTCTGTGTAGGTGTCTACCTGGAGTTCGGATACTGTAGTATAATAATGTATGAGACCCATTGAAAAGCTCCCAGTATTATTCAGGAATATCTTTTTTATAAATAAATGATAAATATAAATACATAAGGGCAACAGGCACAGATATCCATTTCTGGAGACCTATTATAGCCTAGTAAATCTTGATCATATGTTTAAAGGGGGAAACTGTTCATATATTAAGATTATTTAAACTCAAAATATGTGTTATTATGCTTTTAACATACAAAGTAAGGGATCCATATATTTGTGTTCCTTCATTCATATCCAAATCAAATTAACCAAGTTATCATTACTTTTATTGTTGTTTTATGTTAAAAGCATAACAACAGATATTTGGACATTTGAGATTAAACAATCTTAGTACATGAACAATTTCATATATGATCAAGATTTTAATCACCATACTGCACAACAAAAGAAAGTTTTATGGTTACATGTAACAGCCCCACCTATACTTGTCACAGGCTGCCCCACTCTCCCTGCTCTAAATGTGCCTGCCTGCTCCAGATTCCTCCTGTCTCCTCCCACCTCCACTCTTCCACCCTCTCTCCTTCCCTCCTCTGCCAGGGTTTGAGGGAGAACAAATCATCCTCCCAAACCTTGGTCCCTATACCTACTTATCCCACTCCCTCTTTTCCCCCTCCCACTCTCCATTCCCCTCCTTCTCTCCCTCTCCACTCCCCTCCCTCTCCCCATATCCATTCCACTAGCCCTTTAGTCTCCCTAACACTAACCTAAAACACTAAAGAAGTCCCTAGCTTTCCTAAATACACTATTTGACCTATATAATCCCTAACTGACCTATGCCCAAACTAGGCCAGGGAGAAAAATAGGGATGGAATTAAAAAAGGGATGGGATAAACTGTACTGTATATATATAAAGCGATGTAATAGGGAAGGGAATGGTAGTTAAAGGGAAGATGGGAAGGGGGATACGGGGTTAATTAAATTAAAAAAAAAAAATTAAATGAAAATCTGAAAAGCAATGTATAAAAAAGGCAGATGGGGATGTGAAGTTAATAAAATTTAAATAAAAAAAATATGAATGTCATTTGTGTTTGTTAAATAAATAAAGGTGTGTTTGTATATGTGTGAGGCTGTGTGTGTGTATGCAAACTAATGTGTGTATATTACCTAATGTATGTGTGTTCCTAATATTATATGAGGCCTACAATAATAATATAAATCCAAAACAAACTCTACAACGCTCCAATAAATATCCAATAACTATCCAAATCACCAAACTGCAGTAGTGCAACTAACTCATCTGTCTTTCTATTTAGAGGCAATCACAGGTAAAGACTGCAGTTGCTAACAGTAGTTTTTTATAGAGCAAGGTTGGGTTTCCATGGTAATTAACTTGTTATGGCACGCTTTTTGTCAAATCCAATGCCAGTTGGCAGCGTTAATTTACGTTGACTCAAAAAGAGTGACTGCACATTGCTAACTTTTTCCTCAGAAACCTGGTATTAAAATGGAGCTGTAAACTTATTTAAGCTGTCAGCAACTTCGATAGCTTACGGCTCCATTTTTTTACCACTCAATGGAAATGAGCCCATATTTAATTATGCATAAAAAACAACAACTTTTTAATGCACGTTCATGATTTATATTGCCTGCTTTTAATGTAATTTAACTCTGAAAATGGTTAAGTTTACACTTAATCAGTGATCCCTCTAAGGCCAGTTCTGTGTGCAACCCATCAGTGAAACAGTTAATTAGACCAATTAACACTACAAATGCAAACTACAAGGTGTGGTTCACTAATTAACTATTTCAATGCTGGGACGCTCACAAAACTGGCCTTAGAGGGAACACTGAACTTAACCCAAAAAGAGTTCAGTGCATTCAGTAGAATGCAGACCCATGACACTCCTATGTGCTGCACAGTGATTGGCTAATATGTGCAGGAGATTGTTAATATCTGTCCCTGATTGACAACAGCAAAGGAGTTAAGATAATCAACATTTAAGAGGTTTTTTTAAGGGATGTTTCCCAGGCCTGCAAATCAATCCATATTTTTCAAAATATCTTACAAAATTGCATTTAGAACATTGATTTTGCATGCATATCTATTGCATAATTTCTGATGCATACATTAAAAACATTAACTTTAATGGGCCTATAAGATTAACATGCTGTATGTGTGCATTATTTATTTATATAACATGTTTTCACCATTTTGCTTCTTTCTAACATTATTAAAAAAACAATCTGTATCTAAGGTCAGAAACAGTTAATGTTAAATCCTTGAAAACAAAAAGAAAATATCTGTTTCCTATATATTTTATCTGAACTGGTTCATAGATACAAAGAAGAATGTTTTCAAGATACACATGATTCTTACATGTTTAATAAATAATATGTATGTGTATCTTTTAGGAAAAAAATTATATCTCTATTTGCGCTTTATACTGTAAAAGGTTTAAAAACACAGGAGAATGCTAGGAGAGAATCAGCAAATGAGTCACTGGTAACAAAGCGCACAAAAGATTTTCAAGATTTTTTTGTTACTCCTGTGTTTATTAAAGAAGAGTTATACGTAAAGTTTTTTTATTTGTTTATATTTATTAAAGGTGCACTTGCATAGGTATATTCTTTATGGAGCATCAAAGTCTAAATTAAACTTTTTATTTACTTTTTATTTTCAAATTTACTTTATTATCTTGTTATCTTTTGTCAAAAAGAATCAGGAGTAGTAATGGAATACTGGGAGCTAGCTAGTGATTTGTGGCTATACACACATGCTTCTTGTCATTGGCTCACCAGATGTGTTCAGTTTGGTCCAAGTGATGCATTGCTGGTCTGGAGCTGAGTTTAAGCACTGTGTAGGGATTAACATATAGGGCCATATTAAAAGTGTAGCATTAAATATCGATTTCATGAAAGCGATATTTGCGCTCCACTGTGTAATACCAGCGCACGCTAATGTATTGCAAGTTGTCAGCAATGCAAACTCGAGCTTGCATTGCAGGGAAGCATTGCGCTCATGAGATTGTGCCTCCATACGCTCCAATTAGAGCCTCATTCTGATACCATCAGATATATATATATATATATATATATATATATATGTATATACACATATTAACCTCTTAAGGACATATGACGGAATTTTTCCGTCATAAAACAATTGAGCAAACTGAAAGCTGTGTCCTTAAAGGGTTAACACAAAACTATATATGTATATAAGCATAAACATATATATTTACTGGGAATACACAGTTCCATTTATAATGTAGCCCATAGTTATATGCAAGCAATGGTGCATTGATAAAATGCTTTAACACATTTTCTAAACATTTTCATTATTCTTCTTAGTTAAAATATAAGTTTAAATTCATATTAAAATATTTAGAGATTTTAATAAAGTCATGCATATGTTGCTTGGTTGCATGCATGTTGTCATTGAAAAAATCAATTTGCTTTCTGTATTTTTTCCTATGGAGCATACTTATTATAATAGTACATATGACTCTTTTTCCCAGATTAAACTAGTAGCTTTGGTTATTTTAATAATACACCTGCAAAATAAAAGTGATGTAAAAATATGTCAATATAAATATATATTTAAACACAATATGTAAACAAATATATTGAATAAGGATACGTTTGTATTTCACTGAGCTGACTTGATGAATAAGTGTTTCAATAAAGTGTAGAACCAAAGTTTAAAAATCACAAGTAATATTCATGCCTCAAAAACAGTAATATAGTGAAATACTGTATATGTTATTAAAAGAGAATGAATTGCCAAAATACTACTCACATAGATTAGAGACTCAATAGCTATTAGGATAGCACACATTTGGTTTTGTACTGCCAGGTACGCAGTAAGGATCAAGCAGAACATTAAAAATTATCTATTTAAATGGACAGTCTAGGCCAAAATAAACTTTCATGATTCAGATAGGGCATGTAATTTTAAACAATTTTTCAATTTATTTTTATCACCAATTTTGCTTTGTTCTCTTGGTATTCTTAGTTGAAAGCTTAACCTAGGAGGTTCATATGCTAATTTCTTAGACCTTGAAGGCCACCTCTTTTCAGAATGCACTTTAACAGTTTCACAAATAGAGGGTGTTAGTTCATGTATTTCATATAGATAACACTGTGCTCGTGCATGTGAAGTTATCTGGGAGCAGGCACTGATTGGCTAAACTGCAAGTCTGTCAAAAGAACTGAAATAAAGGGGCAGTTTGCAGTGGCTTAGATACAAGATAATCACAAAGGTTAAAAGTGTATTTATATAACTGTGCTGGTTATGCAAAACTGGGGAATGGGTAATAAAGGGATTATCTATCTTGTAAAACAATAACAATTCTGGTGTAGACTGTCCCTTGAAAATACACAATATAGCAGCCTTGTAATTGTCACCAAGGTCTTTAATCACTCTTAAGATGGAGAGGGCAAACAATGTTTAATATATTTGGATTATCTTCATGGATTTAATACAGATTTTGACTCCCTTTGACTAAAGGGAGAGCAGAGTCAAATTTAAACTTTCATGATTCAGAAAGTGCTTGCAAAGTCCAATTTACTTCTATTATCAAATTTGCTTGGTTCTCTCGATATGCATTGTTGAAGTTTACACCTAGTTAGCAGCAATACACTTCTGATAGCTTGGTGAACACATTGGAGCCGATTTATCAATGTCCGTCCGTCATTATAAGTTGTAGCGTATCATGTCCGACAGACATCGCTGAATGCAGACAGCATATGCTGTCGGTATTTAACATTGCACAAGCAGTTCTGGTGAACTGCTTGTACAATGCCGCCACCTGCAGATCGTGTCAACCCGATCGTATAGGACCGGGCAGATTGATGTCCGCAACCTCAGAGGAGGCGGACCAGTTAAGGAGCAGTGGTCTTAAATATGCTGCTTCATAACTGCTGTTTCCGGCGAGCCTGAAGTCTTGCACGGAAACAGGGGCATCAGGGGCCATTCGATCCTTGATAAATTGGTCCTATTGGGTGATCCAATTTCAAGAGGCATATATGTGCAGCCACTCACCACCAGCTATCTCCCAGTAAGGCATTGCTGCTCCAGAGACTACCTAGGTATGGTTTTCAACAGGGGATTCCAGAGAACAAAGCAAAATTGGTTACAGGAGAAAATTGTAAAGATGTTTTAAATTGCTTGTTTTTTCTAAACTATGAACAACTAATTTTTACTTCACTGTTCCTTTAAGCGTTTTGAAGAGACAGAATGATTTGTTACAAATTATTATTTATTATATATTTATTTCCACAATAGGTACTCAATTGATCGCAACACTGATTTGGAGAGATTTTTCAACATTGATGCAACCAGTGGACTTATAACAATTGCAAAATCTCTGGACAGAGAAACCAGTGCCGTTCATAATATCACTGTTTTAGCAATTGAGAGTCGTAAGTAATAAATCACCTGCATTTATGTAATACTATTTAATTGCTTGTTTATTAAAATACTAGTCGATAAGCCTACCCAGAGGGCAGTCTAATTATTTTTTAAACTACAGATGTAGAAACAACCTATTTTGTAACTGTTCTTTTATATAAATATTTAAGCTACAAGTGTATCAATACTATAATTACTATTTACTATCTTAAATATATTATTAACCCCTAAACTGCAAACCCCCCACATCACAATAAACCTAATTACCCTATTAACCCCTAGACTGCAATAAACCTAATTACCCTATTAACCCCTAAACTGCAATTCACCTAATTACCCTATTAACCCTTAAACTGAAACCCCCCACATCACAATACACCTAATTACCCTATTAACCCCTAAACCACAATACCCCCACATTGCAATAAACCTAATTACCCTAATAACCCATAAACCGCAAATCCCCCACATCACAATAAACCTTATTACCATATTAACCCGTAAACCGCAACCCCCCCACATTGCAATACACCTAACTACCCTATTAACCCCTAAACTGCAAACCCCCCACATCGCAATAAACCTAATTACTCTATTAACCCCTAAACCACAAAACCCCCACCTCACAATAAACCTAATTACCCTATTAACCCTTAAACTGCAAAAACCCCACATCACAATAAACCTAATTAACCTATTAACCCCCAAAACGCAAAACCCCAAAATCGCAATAAACCTATTTACTATATTATCTCCTAAACCGCAAAACCCCTACATTGCAATAAACCTATTTACCCTATTAAACCCTAAACCGCAAAACCCCTATATTGCAATAAACCTATTTACCCTATTAACCCCTAAACTGCAAAACCCCTACATTGCAATAAACCTATATAACTTATTAACCCTTTAAACCGCCAAAACCCACAATGCAAATAACTATTTAAATAACTAAGTACACCAACCTAACACCCCCTAACCTAACAACCCCTAACCTAACACCCCATTAAATAAACCCAAATTACTTAAACTAAAACATTCTAAAGTTACAAAAAATAAAAAGGCTAACATTACAGAAAATAAAAAAATCAAATTACCAAATTTAACAAAATTAAACCTAATCCCTATGAAAATAAAAAAGACGCCCCCCCAAATAAAAAACAACCCCTACTCTAAGAATAAACTATCAGTAGCCCTTAAAAGGGCCTTTTGCAGGGCATTGTGCCAAGATAATCAGCTCTTTTACAAAAAATATACAAAGTCCCACCCCAACATTAAACCCCCCCACCCTCCAAAATAAAAGGATCTAACACTAAAAAAAACTACCCATTACCCTGAAAAGGGCATTTGTTTGGGCATTGCCCTTAAAAAGGCATTTAGCTCTTTTACTGCCCATCCCTAATCTAAATAAAACAACCCCCCCCCCCAAAAAACTTAAAAAATCCTAAGTCTAACCCCCAGGTTGGTACTCACGGTTCCTGAAGTCCAGCGGAGAAGGTCCTGTTCCAGGCAGTGAAGTCTTCTTCCAAGCACAACCTCTTCTTCTTCCAGGAACATCCTGTGCGGAGCGGTGCTGAAGACTGAAGACCGCAGAGCTGAAGACCGGCAACCCTGGAACTGCAGACCCTCGACCGCGGAGCCATGGAGCGTGGCAGATCCTCTTCGTACAATCTCCGCCGTACACTAGTGAATTAGTGAATTCAAGGTACACGATTAAAGATGGTGTCCCTTGAATTCCTATTGGATGATTTAATTCTTCCAATTCAAATCATCCAATAGGATGAGAGCTACTAAAATCCTATTGGCTGTTAAAATCAGCCAATAGAATGAGAGCAAGTTAAATTTTATTGGCTATTCAAATCAGCCAGTAGAATTTAACTTGCTCTCATCCTTTTTTAATTTTTTGTAAACATAGTTTTTTTTATTTTTTGTAGCTTTAGAATGTATTGGTTTAGTTAATTTGGGTTTATTTAATGGGGTGTTAGGTTAGGGATTGTTAGGTTAGGGGGTGTTAGGTTAGGGCCTTTAGTTATTTAGATAGTTATTTTCGTTTTGGTATGTGGCGGTTTAAAGGGTTAATAAGTTAATTAGGTTTATTGTGATGTGGGAGTTTTGTGATTTAGGGGTTAATAGGATAAATAGGTTTATTGCGATGTGGAGGTTTTTGTGGTTTAGGGGTTTATAGGGAAATTAGCTATATAGTAATGTGGGGGTTTGCTGTTTAGGAGTTAATACTTTGTGTAGGATTTTTTTTTTGTTATATTTCATGCGGGCGGTGTTTTTTTTTTTTTTTTTAAATACTTGATGTGGGCGGTTAGTTTAAAAAAAAAAATACTTTAATGTGGGCGATTAGTTGTTGCTTTTGTAATGCTCCATTTGCCCTCTCTGCATCCCGGTGGATTCCGAAAATGGCAGGGTGGTGAAAGAATCCACCGGAGGTGAATCCAGGTGAATTATTTTGTCCTCAGGCTGCCAACATTCTATTGAGGATGCGTGCGCAACTGCCGATGGCGACGGACATTACAAACGCAATTATAGTATAGATGTACAATATGTTCTAGTATTCTTTCATTTTACAAAATACCCTTTCAAGTTTCCAAATGTTGCACATATTATGAGTTTATTGATCTTATGTTACTAAGCATCTTATTTAATTCTTTTACGGTTGACCTTTTTCACACTCCTGTACTGAATCCATCTTTTAAATTCATTTCAATTACACTTCAGTTTGTGTGCTTTTTCTGGGAGTTTGCTACATAAATGATATATATGTTTTTCAGCAGATCAATCACTTGTAGATGATAACTTTATTTTGCAAACTGCCCAAATATGGAAAAAGCCACCAAATGAAATGTAAAAACTGTGAAATAACTGTATACATAACTGTTTCATCATTATTTTCTATGGTGTATACAGTAAACTACATCATGGGAAGCTTTCGGCTAGATTACGTCTTCCCATGTCTTGCGTTAGCCTTAAAAAGCAGCGTTGAGAGGTCCCAACGCTGCTTTTTAATGCCCACTGGTATTACGAGTCTGGCAGGTACAGGTGTACCGCTCACTTTTCTTCCGCGACTCGAGCATACCGCAAATCCCCTTACGTCAATTGCGTATCCTATCTTTTCAATGGGATTTGCCTAACTTCGGTATTACGAGTCTTGGAAGAAGTGAATGGTAGACCCTCTCCTGTCAAGACTCCTACCGCATTTAAAAGTCAGTATTTAAGAGTTTTATGGGCTAACACCGTAACATAAAACTCTTAACTAAAGTGCTACAAAGTACACTAACACCCATAAACTACCTATTAACCCCAAAACTGAGGCCCCCTCACATCGCAAACACTTAAATAAATTTTTAACCCCTAATCTGCCGACCAGACATCGCCGCCACTTCAATAAATATATTAACCCCTAAACCGTTGCACTCCCGCCTCGCAAACACTAGTTAAATTTTATTAACCCCTATTCTGCCGTCCCTAACATCGCCGACACCTACCTATATATATTAACCCCTAATATGCCGCCCCTAACGTCACTGCAACTATATTAAATGTATTAACCCCTAAACCTAAGTCTAACCCTAACACCCCCCTAATTTAAATATCATTTAAATAAAACAAATTAAAATTACTACAATTAAATAAATTATTCCTATTTAAAAATAAATACTTACCTGTAAAATAAACCATAAGCTAGCTACAATATAACTAATAATTACATTGTAGCTAGCTTAGGTTTTATTTTTATTTTACAGGCAACTTTGTATTTATTTTAACTAGGTACAATAGTTTTTTAAATAGTTATTAACTATTTAATAACTACCTAGTTAAAATAAAGACAAATTTACCTGTAAAATAAATCCTAACCTAAATTGCAATTACACCTAACACTACACTATAATTAAAATAATTTCCTAAATTAACTACAATTAACTAAAATTAAATTAAATAAACTAAAGTACGAAAATAAACAAACACTAAATTACAGAAAAAATAAAATAATTACAAGAATTTTATACTAATTACACCTAATCTAATCCCCTTAATAAAATAAAAAAGCCCCCCAAAATAAAAAAATCCCTACCCTATACTAAATTACAAATAGCCCTTAAAAGGGCTTTTTGCGGGGCATTGCCCAAAAGTAATCAGCTCTTTTACCTGTAAAAAAAATACAATACCCCCCCAACATTAAAACCCACCACCCACACACCCAACCCTACTCTAAAACCCATCCAATCCCCCCTTAATAAAACCTAACACTACCCACTTGAAGATCACCCTACCTTGAGACGTCTTAACCCAACTGGGCAGAAGTGGTCCTCCAGAGGGGAACAAGTCTTCATCCGATCCGGGCAGAAGAGGACCTCCAGACAGCAGAAGTCTTCATCCAGGCGGCATCTTCTATCTTCATCCATCCGACGAGAAGCGGCTCCATCTTGAAGACATCCGACACGGAGCATCCATCCATCCAGACCGACGACTACCCGACGAATGATGGTTTCTTTAAATGATGTCATCCAAGATGGCGTCCCTTGAATTCAGATTGGCTGATAGGATTCTATCAGCCAATCGGAATTAAGGTAGGACAAATCCTATTGGCTGATGCAATCAGCCAATAGGATTGAAGTTTAATCCTATTGGCTGATGCAATCAGCCAATAGGATTGAGCTCGCATTCTATTGATTGTTCCAATCAGCCAATAGAATGCAAGCTCAATCCTATTGGCTGATTGCATCAGCCAATATGATTTTTCCTACCTTAATTCTGATTGACTGATAGAATCCTATCAGCCAAACGGAATTCAAGAGAAGCCATCTTGGATGACTTCATTTAAAGGAACCGTTATTCGTCGGGTAGTCGTTGGTCTGGATGGATGCTCCGTGTCGGATGTCTTCAAGATGGAGGTAATTAATTTAATTATAGTGTAGTGTTAGGTGTAATTGTAACTTAGGTTAGGTTTTATTTTACAGGTAAATTTGTACTTATTTTATCTAGGTAGTTATTAAATAGCTAATAACTATTTAATAACTATTGTACCTAGTTAAAATAAATACAAACTTGCCTGTAAAATAAAAATAAATCCTAAAATAGCTACAATGTAACTATTAGTTATAGTGTAGCTAGCTTAGAGTTTATTTTACAGGTAAGTATTTAGTTTTAAATAGGAATAATTAAGTTAATTGTAGTAATTTTATTTAGATTATTTTAAATTATATTTAAATTAGGGGGGGTTTAGGGTTAGGGTTAGACTTAGGTTTAGGGGTTAATATATTTATTTTAGTGGCGGTGACATTGGGGACGGCAGATTAGGGGTTAATAAATAAAATGTAGGGTTTGGCGATGTTGGGGGCAGCAGCTTAGGGGTTCATTAGTATAATGTAGGTGGCGGCGGGGTCCGGAGCGGCAGATTAGGGGTTAATAATATAATGAAGGTGTCGGGCGGCAGATTAGGGGTTAATAAGTGTAAGATTAGGGGTGTTTAGACTCGGGGTTCATATTAGGGTGTTAGGTGTAGACATAAATTTACTTTCCCCATAGAAATCAATGGGCTGCGTTAGGAGCTGAATGCTGCTTTTTTGCAGGGGTTTTTTCAGCAGATTCTGCCCCATTGATTCCTATGGGGAAATCGTGTACATGCACGTTTAGCCAGCTCACTGCTACCATAAGCAGCGCTGGTATTACAGTGAGATGTGGAGCTAAATTTTGCTCTTTCTGCTCACTTTTTAGAGGCTAACGCCGGGTTGAAAAAAACCCGTAATACCAGCGTTGTCTGTAGGTGAGCGGTGAGCTGAAACTACTCGTTAGCACCGCACCCCTTTTACCGCAAAACTTGTTACCGCAAAAATCTCACTGATTATTTCTTAAATATTTTAAACAAACGTTCTACACTTCTAAATTTAGCATCAGTTCACCTACCTAAAACACCAAATATTTAGGTTTTTAAACTTGTTATTCAAAACAATTTACTAATTTAAGATTAGAAGATACAATTATTTGTAAATTACACAATCTTCAATTTACTCAGAAAATTTAAAAAATTAAAATGCCACAAAATGCTTTGAACTCATTTTGACAATGTTTCATGTTTCTTGTTGTACCTCTTGAATCTTCACAATATTAGCAATCTAGCCAAATTGGCTGTACATTTATAAATGCAGTGAACCAGTCAGTTGCTTCTTGTTTGCTGTCAGTTTTTGAAGTTTTTGTTGTGACTATGGGGCCTATCTATCAAGCTCCGAATGGAGCTTGATGCCCCGTGTTTCTGGTGAGCCTGCAGACTCGCCAGAAACAGCAGTTATGAAGCAGTGGTCACAAAGACCGCTGCTCCATAACCTGTCCGCCTGCTCTGAGCAGGCGGACAGACATCACCGGAAATCAACCCGATCGAATACGATCGGGTTGATTGACCCCCCATTGGCCGCGAGTCTGCAGGGGGCAGCGTTGCGCCAGCAGCTCTTGTGAGCTGCTGGTGCATTGCTGAATACGGCGAGCGTATTGCTCGCAGTATTCAGCGAGTTCTGGCGGACCTGATCCGCACTGTCGGATCAGGTCTGCCAGACTATGATAAATAGAGGCCAATATTACTTACAAGGACTATTTCTCTCACCAGAGGTTAACCTAGGTATTGGCTGTTATCTAAATAGTTGTGTCCATCTCCTGACAACAGTGTGTTTGCTAGTCATGCAATACTTATTACCACTATGCTTTGTTCTAATGTTTGCTACATTTAAGTCTAGATTACAAGTGGCACAGAATATATATTTTTTGGATTGTGAAAACTCTGCTAGGATTTTAATTTTGCGCTTGTCTGGTTGCGTTCATATTACAAGTTCCAAAAAAACTAGCGTTAACTCTAATAGCGTGAAAAATCTAACAAGTTTTGGCTTGCAGGCGGACAGACATCACCGGACATCACCGGAAATCAACCCGTTCGAATGCGATCGGGTTGATTGACACCACCCTGCTGGCAGCCCATTGGCCGCGAGTCTGCAGGGGAGCGGCGTTGCACCAGCAGCTCTTGTGAGCTGCTGGTGCAATGCTGAATACGGCGACAGTCCGCCTGCAAGTTTTGGCTTGCATTCATTCCCCCATAGAAATCAATGGAGGAAAAAAAGTGGGAAAAAAACAAATTAACACAGTTTGCACCTCACTTGTAATATTAGTGTCAATATCTTGTTAATAGAATATGTAGAGTGGACTTATTGCTTCAAATAGTTTGAGCCCAAACCTCAGTTTCTTTTCATTAAAAGATGTTTAATTTAGTTAGAGTAACTTGTCTACATATGACCAGGACTAGTGAGCTATATTATAATTAAAGGGGCAGTCTAGGTAAAATTAAATTTTCATGATTCAGATAGGGCAAGGGATTTTAAACAACTTTCCAATTTATTTTTATCATCAAATTTGCTTTGTTCTCTTGGTATTTTTTGTTGAACCTAAACCTAGGTAGGTTCATATGGTAATTTCTAAGCTGTTGAACTGCCTCTTATCTCAGTGCATCTTGACAGTTTTTCACAGTTAGACACTGCTAGTTAATATTTTTCATATAGATAACATTGTGCTCACTCTCATGGAGTTATTTATAAGTCAGTAGTGATTGGCTAAAATGCAAGCCTGTCAAAAGAATGAAAATAAGGAGGCAATCTTCAGAGGCTTAGATACAAGCTAATCACAGAGATAAAAAGTATATTAATATAACTGTTCGTTAAGCAAAACAGGGGAATGGGTAAGTAAAGGGATTATCTATCTTTCTAAACAATACAAATTCTGGAGTAGACTGTCCCTTTAAGTTGCACTATTTTTTTTCTTCATGTAAAACTTACTCCTCTTGCAAAGTAAACATTTAGGGCAAGGTTACAAGTTGCACGGAAATCCCATACAAGTGGCAATCAATTTCCATTGCGCAAATATTACGGGGTTGATCCGATAAAAATCGTCGCCCACAAAAGTCGGTGATGCCAATATTTGCGCGGGTTTGGTATCCTATATACGGCCTAACCTAGAAGTTACGCGCGTATATTTCTGCCGTCGCCCGTAGTTTTTCGGGCCATAGGCAGGTATACCAAACCCGCGCAATTTGGTATCCAATATACAGCGTAAGGACTTACGTGGCGAAAATGGAGAAATCTTACTCCATTTTCACCTCGCCACAAAAAGCAGCCGTAAGAAGCCTTACGCTGACTATTGGAGCCCCGTAACTCCCTAAACTGGCTGCTAAAATAAACCTAACACCTAACGCATGCGCAATGTCTATCTCCCTGTCAACCGCGATCTTCTAAAATAAACCTAACACCTAACGCATGCGCAATGTCTATCTCCCTGTCAACCGCGATCCCCCGCCGCAATCCCTAATAAAGTATTTAACCCCTAAACCGCCACCATCTACATAAACTAACCCCCTACTGTGAGCCCCTAAAACCGCGACCATCTAACTGATCTATCCCCTAATGTGAACCCCTAAAACCGCCACCATCTAACTGATCTATCCCCTAATGTGAACCCCTTACACCGCCGCCATCTATATTAAAATTATTAACCCCTAATTTAATCTACCTACCCCGCCGCCAGCTATATTATCTATATTAACCCTAAGTATATTATAGTTAATATAGTTATTACATTATATATATTAACTATATTAACCCTAATTATATTAGGGTTAATATAGTTAATATAGTTACTATAGTATTTATATAAACTATATTAACTCTATCTAACCCTAACACCCCTAACTAAATTCTTATTAAATAAATCTAATTCATATTATAAACTAAAATATTCCTATTTAAATCTAAATACTTACCTATAAAATAAACCCTAAGATAGCTACAATGTAATTAATAATTACATTATAGCTATGTTAGGGTTTATATTTATTTTACAGGTAAATTGTTAATTATTTTAACTAGGTATAATAGCTATTAAATAGTTATTAACTATTTAATAGCTACCTAGATAAAATAATTACCCAGTTACCTGTAAAATAAATCCTAACCTAAGTTACAAATACACCTACACTATCAATAAATTAAATAAACTACAAATATCTATCTAAAAATACAATTAAATAAACTAAACTAAATTACAAAAACAAACAAACACTAAATTACAAAAAATAAAAAAAAGATTACAAGATTTTTAAGCTAATTACACCTATTCAAAGCCCCCTAATAAAATAATAAAGCCCCCCAAAATAAAAAAATTCCCTACCCTATTCTAAATTAAAACAAGTTCAAAGCTCTTTTACCTTACCAGCCCTTAAAAGGGCCTTTTGTGGGGGCATGCCCCAAAGAAAACTGCTCTTTTGCCTGCAAAAAAAAACACAATACCACCCCCCAACATTACAACCCACCACCCACATACCCCTAATCTAACCCAAACCCCCCTTAAATAAACCTAACACTACCCCCCCTGAAGATCTCCCTACCTTGTATTCACCCCGCCGGGCAGAACTCCTCATCCGATCCGGGCGATGTGTTCCAGCAAGCGGCAGTGAAGTCTTCTTCCATCCGGGCGATGTCTTGAAGCAAGCGGCAGAGAGTCTTCTTCCATCGGCGACGTCTTCAAGCAAATCGGCATCTTCAATCTTCTTACTTCGCTCCTCCGCCGTGGAGCATCCTTCCGGCACAACGACTTCCCGACGAATCAGGTTCCTTTAAATGATGTCATCCAAGATGGCGTCCGTCAAATTCCGATTGGCTGATAGGATTCTATCAGCCAATCGGAATTAAGGTAGAAAAATCTGATTGGCTGATTGAATCAGCCAATCAGATTCAAGTTCAATCTGATTGGCTGATTGGTTCAGCCAATCGGATTGAACTTGAATCTGATTGGCTGATTCAATCAGCCAATCAGATTTTTCTACCTTAATTCCGATTGGCTGATAGAATCCTATCAGCCAATCGGAATTCGACGGACGCCATCTTGGATGACATCATTTAAAGGAACCTCATTTGTCGGGAAGTCGTCATGCCGGAAGGATGCTCCGCGGCGGAGGAGCGAAGTAAAAAGATTAAAGATGCCGATTTGCTTGAAGACGTCGCCGATGGAAGAAGACTCTCTGCTGCTTGCTTCAAGACATCGCTCGGATGGAAGAAGACTTCACTGCTGCTTGCTGGAACACATCGCCCGGATCGGATGAGGAGTTCTGCCCGGCGGGTGAATACAAGGTAGGGAGATCTTCAGGGGGGGTAGTGTTAGGTTTATTTAAGGGGGGTTTGGGTTAGATTAGGGGTATGTGGGTGGTGGGTTGTAATATTGGGGGGTGGTATTGTGGTTTTTTTTTTGCAGGCAAAAGAGCAGTTTTCTTTGGGGCATGCCCCCACAAAAGGCCCTTTTAAGGGCTGGTAAGGTAAAAGAGCTTTGAACTTGTTTTAATTTAGAATAGGGTAGGGAATTTTTTTATTTTGGGGGGCTTTATTATTTTATTAGGGGGCTTAGAATAGGTGTAATTATCTTAAAAATCTTGTAATCTTTTTTTTATTTTTTGTAATTTAGTGTTTTGTTTTTTTTGTAATTTAGTTTAGTTTATTTAATTGTATTTTTAGATAGATATTAGTAGTTTAATTTATTGATAGTGTAGGTGTATTTGTAACTTAGGTTAGGATTTATTTTACAGGTAATTGGGTAATTATTTTAACTAGGTAGCTATTAAATAGTTAATAACTATTTAATAGCTATTATACCTAGTTAAAATAATTAACAATTTACCTGTAAAATAAATATAAACCCTAACATAGCTATAATGTAATTATTAATTACATTGTAGCTATCTTAGGGTTTATTTTATAGGTAAGTATTTAGATTTAAATAGGAATATTTTAATTAATAATATTAATATTAGATTTATTTTAATAAGAGTTTAGTTAGGATGTTAGAGTTAGATAGGGTTATTATACTTAATATATATATAATATAATAACGATATTAACTATATTAACCCTAATATAATTAGGGTTAATATAGTTAATATATATAATATAATAACTATATTAACTATATTAACCCTAATATAATTAGGGTTAATATAGTTAATATAGCTGGCGGCGGTGTAGGGGGATTAGATTAGGGGTTAATACATTTATTATAGGTGGCCGCGGTGTAGGGGGATGTAGATTGTAGGCAAAAGAGCAGTTTACTTTGTGACAAAGCCCCGCCAAAAGCCCTTTTAAGGGCTGGCAAAAGAGCTGTTACTTTGGGGCATGCCCCGCAAAAAGCCCTTTTAAGGGCTGGCAAAAGAGCTGTTACTTTGGGGCAATGCCACGCAAAAAGCCCTTTTCAGGGCTATTTGTAGGGTTAGACTTAGGTTTAGTGGTAGGGATAGTTTAGTATTTTAGGGGTTAAATAATTTAATATAGATGGCGGCGGGGTAGGGCGATTAGATTAGGGGTTAATAATTTTAAAATAGCGGCGGGGTAGGGGCTCACTTTAGGGGGTAGGTAAGGTAGATGGCGGCGGTGTTAGGGGCTCACTTTAGGGGGTTATAGATTTAATATAGCTGGCGGCGGTTTAAGGGTTAATAACTTTATTAGGTAGCGGCGGGCTCCGGGAGCGGCGGTTTAGGGGTTAATACATATTTTATTGTTAGGATAGTGAGGGGGGATAGCGGATAGAGGGTTAAACGTGTCGGGCTATGTTAGGGAGGCGTGTTAGACAGTGCGGGTGATTTAGACTTTAGTCAGGTTTTGTAGGCGCCGGCAGTTTCTAACGTGCCGCAAGTCACTGGCGACGCCAGAAATTTGTACTTGCGCAGATTTCTGGACATCGCTGGTTTGTCAGACTTACGGCACGTTAGCATCTGACGGCGACATATATGGGATAGCTCGAGTTGCGAGCTGAAACTGCGGGCGACGCGGGTTCCCTCGCTTGCGCCGCAAACTACGATCTATATCGGATCGCGCCCTGCAAGTCTTAAAAGATTGTGACATAAAAAAAAATATCACTCACAAAAGTTATAAGTGCTCAAAGAGGCAAGATCTTGGGTGTTAGAAAAAAAAAGCAGCTATAGGGATTTTAGGGATATATTGGTATATATACACATACATAGAGAAACATGGATTTTTATGTATACAGATATGTTTAAATATGGAGATAATGAAAATATTTCACATTACAATCTTATGCACAATAAACAATATCTCAGAGGAAGTTTTAAAGAGCTATTCGCATATAGATCTTGAGATATCTAGACATATAATATTCATATACATATCTCACAATAAATAGATATATCAGTCCAAAAATGATCACATATATAATTATTTATTTAGAAATAAATAGAACATATTCTGTTAAGAAAAAAATCTCGCAATATGAAATAATTGTATTTTCATGTACACTTTTCGAGGAGTCATGGGCTTTCCACAACAAATTAGGGTTTAGCGTTTTTTTTTCTATTTGTCTTCTCCATTGACTTCTATGGGGGAATACGTGAATGTACATACAATTTGGCATTTTGGATTACATGGGTTAACGGGCACACAAAATACGTTATTTTGCAACTTGCAACCTCACATGCAAAAAAAAACATAACGCGACAGAGTTTTCGCAACTGAGTAAAACATATTTTCCTTGATGTAAAGACAATGGGGGGTAGTTATCAACGTGTCAACTTTCCTGCCTTCGCCGGCCCAATACACCCGCCTAAGCTCGCCTACCATCGCCGCCGTGGACCTGAAAAAATTCGCCTAAGTTATCAATAAATCTGTCAAAAAGCCGTGCACCAAGTACGGGGCGATGAGCAGCGGATTGTGAGGGTTATCACTCATCCGATCTCGCTGCTCTTCGGCTTTTTTACAGCTTTATTGCTAGCCTGTCACTAAGCACCCACACTAACTACACTGTTCTACCCCCTATACCGGTGCCCACGGAGCCCCCCGCAACTCAATAAAGTTACTAACCCCTAAACCGCCTCTCCTAGACCCCGCCGCAACTCTTATAAATGTAATAACCCCTAAACCGCCGCTCCCGGACACCGCCGCAACCTACATTATACCTATTAACCCCTATCCTGCCCCCCCTATACCGCAGCCCTCTATAATAAAGTTATTAACCCCTATCCTGCTGATCCCGCACCTCGCCGCAACTAAATAAATAGTTTAACCCCTAAACTGCCGCTCCCGGACCCTGACGCAACCTATATTAAACTTAATAACCCCTAATCTGCCCCCTACACCGTCGCCACCTATAATAAATGTATTAACCCTTATCCTGCCCCCCCTACACCGCCGCCACTGTAATAAATTTATTAACCCCTAAACCTAAGTCTAACACTAACCCTAACACTCCCCCTAACTTAAATATTAATTAAATAAATCTAAATAATATTTCTATTATTAACTAAATTAATCCTATTTAAAACTAAATGCTTACCTTTAAAATAAACCCTAATATAGCAACAATATAAATAATAATTTTATTGTAGCTATCTTAATATTTATTTTTATTTTATAGGTAACTTTCAATTTATTTTAACTAGGTACAATAGCTATTAAATAGTTATTAACTATTTAATAGCTACCTAGCTAAGATAAAGAGAAATTTACCTGTAAAATAAAAACTAACCTAAGTTACAATTACACCTAACACTACACTATACTTTAATAAATTATTTCTATTTAAAACTAAATACTTACCTGTAAAATAAACCCTGAGATAACTACAATGTAATTAATATTTACATTGTAGCTATTTTAGGATTTATATTTATTTTACAGGTAACTTGGTATTTATTTTAGCTAGTTAGAATAGTTATTAAATATTTAATAACTACCTAGCTAAAAGAAATACAAAATTACCTGTAAAATAAATCCTAACCTAAGTTACAATTAAACCTAACACTACACTATCATTACATTAATTAAATAAATTAACTACAAATAACTACAATTAAATACAATTACATAAACTAACTAAAGTACAACAAATAAAAAAAGCTAAGTTACAAAAAATAAAAAAAATAAGTTACAAACATTTAACAAATATTACAACAATTTTAAGCTAATTACACCTAATCTAAGCCCCCTAATAAAATAACAAAGCCCCCCAAAATAAAAAAATTCCCTACCCTATTCTACATTAAAAAAGTTCAAAGCTCTTTTACCTTACCAGCCCTTAAAAGGGCCTTTTGTGGGGCATGCCCCAAAGAAAACTGCTCTTTTGCCTGTAAAAGAAAAATACAACCCCCCAACATTAAAACCCACCACCCACATACCCCTAATCTAACCCAAACCTCCCTTAAAAAAAACCTAACACTAATCCCCTGAAGATCATCCTACCTTGAGTCGTCTTCACTCAGCCGAGCCACCGATGGAACTGAAGAGGAGATCCGGAGCGGCAGAAGTGATCCTCCAAGGGGCGCTAAAGAAGTCTTCCATCCGATGAAGTGATCCTCCAGGCGGCGCTGAAGAAGTCTTCCATTCGGGCAATGTCATCTTCCAGGTGGTGCTGAAGAAGTCTTCCATCCGGGCGATGTCATCTTCCAAGCGGCGCTGAAGAAGTCTTCCATCTGGGCGATGTCATCTTCCAAGCAGGGTCGTCAATCTTCTTATTCAGGATCCATCTTCATTCCGCCGACACGGAACATACTTCTTTCCCGACGGACTACCGACGAATGAAGGCTCCTTTAAGGGACGTCATCCAAGATGGCGTCCCTTCAATTCCGATAGGATTCTATCAGCCAATCGGAATTAAGTTAGGAAAAATCTGATTGTCTGATTGAATTAGCCAATCAGATTCAAGTTTAATCCGATTGGCTGATTGGATCAGCCTTGTATATATATTGTCTTTCTTAGATTTATTGCTATTTATGTACTTAAAGAAACTTTTAGGGTTAGATTTAGAATCCTTTGCAATTAATTTTTCATTTTCAATTTTAGCTAATTTGATTGCTTTTTTGCATGCTTTGTTACATTCCTTATAAATATGGAATTTTGAGTCTGTACTATTTTCTTTGAATAAATTAAATGCCCTACATGTTTTCCTAATTTCTCTAAACACATTTATATTCAGCCACATTGGCTTGGATTTTTTATTTTTATTTTTATAACCATATGGTATTTGTTGATATGTATATTTATTTAACAAAGTTTTAAATGTTACCCATTAATCCTCTGTATTTTTATTAGAGAATACTTTATGTTATTTAATGATTTCCTTAAATCGTTGAATTTTGCTTTCTTAAAATTAAAAGTCTTTGTTAAACCTTTAAGACACTGCTTATGAAAAGATATTTCAAATGTGGCCATGTTATGATCACTGTTACCCAAATGTTCTTTGACTTCAATGTTTGATATTATATCTGTATTATTAGATAGCAGTAAATACAATATAGCGTTACTCCTAGTTGGCTCCTCTATTAATTGTGACAAGAAGTTATCCCTGAGAACATTTATAAATCTATCCCCATTAGCTGAATTACTAGTTTCATTGGCCCAGTTTATATTAGGGTAGTTAAAATCTCCTATAATTACAGCACTGTTATTATCAGCCTTACCTATTTGTATTAGTTGTTGAGTTTCATCCAGGTCACTAATGTTGGGGGGCTTGTAGCATGTTCCGAGTAATATTTTCTTTAGGATTTTTCCCCCCACTCTTTATTTCCACCCACAGGGTCACACTCTCTACATTGTCGCCTGTATCAGAAATATATTCCCTTATTGTAGGTTTAAGGTTAGGTTTAATATACATGTAGATTCCTGCACCCCTTTTATTATTTCTGTCCCTCCTAAATAAAGTATACCCCTCTAAGTTAACTGCCCAGTCATGTGAATCATCCCACCAAGTTTCAGTTATACTGATAACATCATAGTCCTCTTCTGTAACTAAGAGTGGCAGCTCCCCCATTTTACCTGTCATGCTTCTTGCATTTGTTGTCATACATTTATTTTTCATGTGCTTTCTACTGAATGTGCTTTCCTCCATACTTTCTAATGTGACAAATAGTCAGCTAGATTAAGAGTTTTGCATTATGATCAGCTCAGTGCTAACTTGGAAGTTATTTCCACTGCTCACCTCCCTATAGCGCTGCTATTACAGGTTTGCAAAAACCCGGCGTTAGCAGGCAATATGGCAGCGTTAAGCTCCATTGAGCTCCATACTGCGCCCAAATACCAGCGCTGCTTTGAGCTGGTTTTACGTGCTCGCGCACAATTTCCCCATAGACATTTATGGGAGAGCCGGCTAAAAAGAAACCTAACACCTGCAATAAAGGAGTGTAAAGCTCCATAACGCAGCCCCATTGATTCCTATGGAGAAAGAAAAGTTATGCTTACACCTAACACCCTAACATAAACCCCAAGTCTAAACACCCCTAACCTGCCGCCCCGACATTGCTGCCACCTACATAATACCTATTAATCCCTAATCTGCCGCCCCCAACACAGCAACACCTACATTACTGTTATTAACCCCTGATATGCCGCCCCCAATGTCGCAACCACATACATTACACTTATTAACCCCTAATCTGCCTCCCCCAACGTCGATGCAACTATAATAGTAATAATAAGTTATTAACCCCTAAACCTAACCCTAAATCTAACCCTAAACCTAATGCAACCCTAACCCTAACACCACTAACTTTAACATAATAAAAGAAATCTAAATAAAAATTACAATTAATACCTAAATAATTCCTATGTAAAACTAAATACTTACTTGTAAAATAAACCATAAGTTAGCTACAGTATAACTAATAGTTACATTGTAGCTATATTTTGTTTATTTTATTTTACAGGCAAGTTTGTATTTATTTTAACTAGGTAGAATTTTTAGTAAATGGTTATTAACTATTTACTAACTACTTAGTTAAAATAAATACCAATGCACCTGTAAAATAAAACCTAACCTGTCTTACACTAACACCTAACATTACACTACAATTAAATAAATTACATTAATTAATTAAATACAATTAACTAAATTACAAAAAAAAAATAACACTAAATTACACAAAATAAAAAAGAAATTATCAAATATGTACACTAATTACACCTAATCTAATAGCCCTATCAAAATAAAAAAGCCCCCCCAAAATAAAAATAAAAACCTAGCCTAAACTAAACTGCCAATAGCCCTTAAAAGGGCCTTTTTCAGGGCATTGCCCCAAAGAAATCAGCTCTTTTACCTGTAAAAAAAAATACAAACAACCCCCCAACAGTAAAACCCACCACCCACACAACCAAACCCCCCAAATAAAATCATATCTAAAAAAAAACAAGCTCCCCATTGCCCTGAAAAGGGCATTTGGATGGGCATTGCCCTTAAAATGGCATTTAGCTCTTTTTTAGCCCAAAGCTAAAAATAAAACCCACCCAATAAACCCTTTTAAAAACCTAACACTAACCGCCGAAGATCCATTTACAGTTTTTGAAGACCGGACATCCATCCTCAATGAAGCCTGGGAGATGTCTTCATCCAAGCGGCAAGAAGTGGTCCTCCAGATGGCATCTTCTATCTTCATCCTTCCGACGCGGAGCAGCTCCATCTTCAAGACATCCGTTGCGGAGCATCTTTAGATGGCTACTGAAGAATGAAGGTTCCTTTAAAGGACGTCATCCAAGATGGCATCCCTTGAATTCTGATTGGCTGATAGAATTATATCAGCCAATCGGAATTAAAGTTGAAAAAATCCTATTGGCTGATGCAATCAGCCAATAGGATTGAGCTTCAATCCTATTTACTGATCTAATCAGCCAATAGGATTGAGCTTGCATTCTATTGGCTGTTCCAATCAGCCTATAGAATGTGAGCTCAATCCTATTGGCTGATTGGATCAGCCAATAGGATTGAAGATCAATCCTATTGGCTGATTGCATCAGCCAATAGGATTTTTCACCTTTAATTCCGATTGGCTGATAGAATTCTATCAGCCAGTGGGAATTCAAGGGATGCCATCTTGGATGACGTCCCTTAAAGGAACCTTCATTCTTCAGTAGCCATCGAAAGAAGAGGATGCTCCGTGCCGGATGTCTTGAAGATGGAGCATCGGAAGGATAAAGATAGAAGATGCCATCTGCATAAAGACTTCTGCCTGCCTGGAGGAACACTTCTTGCCGCTTGGATGAAGACATCTCCCGGCTTCATTGAGGATGGATGTCCGGTCTTCAAAAACTGTAAGTGGATCTTCGGGGGTTAGTGTTAGTTTTTTTAAGGGTTTATTGGGTGGTTTATATTTTTAACTTAGGATTTGGGCTGAAAAAGAGCTAATTGCCCTTTTAAGGGCAATGCCCATCAAAATGCCCTTTTCAGGGCAATGGGGAGCTTAGGTTATTTTAGATAGGATTTTATTTGGGGGGTTTGGTTGTGTGGGTGGTGAGTTTTACTGTTGGGGGGTTGATGGTATTTTTTTTTACAGGTAAAAGAGCTGATTTCTTTGGGGCAATGCCCCGCCAAAGGCCCTTTTAAGGACTATTGGCAGTTTAGTTTAGGTTAGTTTTTTTTTTTTTTTTTGAGGGGGCTTTTTTATTTTGATAGGGCTCTTAGATTAGGTGTAATTAGTTTAACTATTTGATAATTTCTTTTTTATTTTGTGTAATTTAGTGGGGTTTTTTTTAGTTAATTGTATTTAATTAATGTAATTGATGTAATTGTAGTATAAGGTTAGGTTTTATTGTAAGACAGGTTATGTTTTATTTTACAGGTAAGTTTGTATTTATTTTAACTAGGTAGTTAGTAAATAGTTAATAATTATTTACTAACTAGTCTACCTAGTTAAAATAAATACAAACTTACCTGCAAAATAAAAATAAAACCTAAGATAGATACTATATAACTAATAGTTACATTGTATCTATCTTAGGTTTTATTTTATAGGTAAGTATTTAGTTTTAAATAGGAATTATTTAGTTAATGATAGCAATTTTTATTTAGATTTATTTTAATTATGTTAAAGTTAGTGGGTGTTAGGGTTAGAATTAGGGTTAGGTTTAGGGGTTAATTACTTTAGTATTGTGGCAGCGATTTGGGGGGCAGCAGATTAGGGGTTAATAACAGTAATGTAGGTTGTGGCAATGTTAGGGACAGCAGATTAGGGGTTAATAATTTTATTTTAGTGTTTGCGATGCGGGAGGGCCTCGGTTTAGGGGTTAATAGGTAGTTTATGGGTGTTAGTGTTCTTTTTAGCACTTTAGTTATGAGTTTTATGTTACGGCTTTGTAACATAAAAGCCATAACTACTGACTTTCAGTTTACGATACGGATCTTGTAGTTATGGGCTGTACCACTCACTTTTTGGGCGGACAGGCAAACTCGTAATACCGGCACTATGAAAGTCCCATTGAAAAAAGACTTTTTAAAAGCTGCAGTAGTTACGTTGCATTGCGGCCAAAAAAAGTGTGCTGTACAGATATACCAGCAAGACTAGTAATACCAGCGGTAGTGAAAAAGCATTGTTATGAAGCTTTTTCACTCATAACGCAAAACTTGTAATCTAACGAGTGTTATTTAGCACAGTAATATAAGTCCCTTTGTCAAACTAAATCATATTTGGGTGCAAGATCAAGTTTTGTAAAGCTTAGACCATACACTTAAAACTACACAAAAGTAGAACTTATCTTACTAAAGCCTGGACATCCATGCTTTAAAATAATATGTTGTAAAATGTTCTTTAAAATCTTCTGTGCTCTTGTATTGATCCTGATATTCAATAGCTTATAGAATTACTGGTACATCTTAATTGGAGATCAAGAAACAAATCATAATGACCTAATTGATTAAACCATTTAGTTTAGTGGAATAATTTTAAATATATCTATTATGGGTAATTACTGTTTGCTATTAAGAGCTATTACTATAAGATGCATTATGAAAAGCACTGCATTTAAACACAGCTGTATGCTGTAGAGGTAGATGAAGGTTGAACCATATTGTATTATATTTGTTTGTTTATTTCATGTTTACAAACAGGCTCTCAGTTAAAATGCACAAAACATTTCAATACTTATAGTCAATCAAATGGATCATTCAAAGACACAGTGTGACCTTCTCAGTCATTATGAAGAAGTCAAATAAACAAACAATACATAAAAGCAACATGACCTGCTCCACACAAGCTAAAATAAATATGGCAAACACAAAGGCACTAGGAACTAGTTTAACTAAACAGAAAAGGCTGCAAAATCAAGTGTGATGGAAAAAAACAGACAATGGGAAACATTTGAACAAAATGCAATGTAATATAAAATTGCCCTTTTTCTTTATTTTAAATAGAAAATCCGTCTCAGATTGGCAAAGGATTCGTTGCCATACACATACTTGACATTAATGATAATGCTCCAGAATTTGCAATGGAATATGAGACAAATGTCTGTGAAAATGCTCCCCCTGGTCAAGTAAGTTTTCACAACCTTAAATTCAGATTGTGATTTAAAACTGCAGTGTTTTTTTTTTATTATTATATTTAGTTCTGAAACAAAAGGGCATTTGAATGGTTCAAAAACTGCATTTGAAATATGTACAGAGCTACTGGTATTCATTTCTCTACAGCCGCAGAATTTGGTTGCACCTGACTTAGTCATTCCTCAAGATGAAGAAAATACGCTATGGCAAGCTGCTAAGACACAATTGAGCTGCAGATGCTTGTGGCTCTCTTCATCTCAGGAGTAGCAGGAAATTGCTTTTATTCTGTAGCTCAAGGGAAAGGCTAGTCTAGATACATCTGTACATAGTGTTGATACAGTTATAGATCAAATACTTCTTCTATACTGACTCGCTCTGCTTCCCATTTCTTATGTGTTTGAAGTATAAATGAAATGTAATTTCAGTAAGATTTTAAAGAAAGAAAAGTAATTAACAGATACATTACATTGGCAGGAAATATACAGAGGATAAACAGTAATTTAGAAGAAAGTAAAAGCATAATTGACTCATTAAACTGTTGCCTGCAGTTTATACAGAGATTTTCTAATACAGTAGAATATAGTTTTATTTCAATTCTTCAGTGCCTAAATATGATAATTAAAAGTATTTTTGCCCAAAAAAAGCTATGATAACATATCTGTTATACAGTTTGTAATAAATCTCCCAAAACGTAATCTTAGATTTTTTTTTACCAGTTTTACCAACTACTAGTTTATAATGACAACATTATTTTATCATTATTTTTTTTTATATTTTGTTTAATATGAATTCTGTCTTCTCTTTTTAAAGGCTATACAAGAAATAAGCGCAGTTGATAAAGATGAACCATCCAGCGGTCACTGGTTTTATTTTAGTTTACCCCCTGAAGCCGCAAATCTAAATTTTACATTGCAAGATAATAAAGGTAAATATTTACCAGTCAACACATTAAAAAATGGCATAAAATAAAAGCTGACTTCAGCAAACATAAAGATTCTTTAGCTTTGAATAATTAATTGTTTTTTTTTCCTTTCACATTATATGACAGAATAAATAATTTTGCTATTTTATAGAGAATTCTGTTTCTGACAATTATCACAGATCAGTAGAATGTTTTAGGTATATAGTTTATTGAATTAAAGGAGAACAATTAGCTGTAAATACATGTGTATACTGGGTTGCAGAAACTTGTATGCAGTATTAGCAGATAACTAGAAACCATTGAAATATAAAGGTTCAACATAACAGGATTGTGGACTTGAGTTGCACTTGACTTGGACTCAAATCCCAAATTTGATAACTTGTGACTCAACATAATCAAACAATACTTGGGACTCAATTTAGACTTTGACAGCAATGACTTGTGATGACTTAGACTTGAGTCCTCTGACTTGGAATGATTTTATACTTTCTAAAACCAAAGATCAAATTTGTGATCACTCTAGGCAATATTTATAAAATATCTGACTCACTCTTTTTTTAATATATATATCATTATTCCCTCAGTATGGTAGAACAGCATTTTTAAATAACTTAATGGGTTCATCTGCATCCATGTCTGATATTTCCTCTCTCACTTGTAAAGAGTGCTGAAGTATGGTAGCAGACAATTCTTCTGCATCTGTATTTCCTCTTCAATGTTTATATTAATCTATTTCTTCGATATACCAAATAATTGTTCTAGGACTTAGATACAACTGACACGCATTCTCTCTCTCACACACACACATGTAAAGTGTGTAGCGCTTGTCTTGTTTTAAGTTTCAATACAATGATTTTGTCTTTGTTTTTCTCAGTTACCAATAAAATACATTTTTTTTCACTGCTTGTCACACTTTCAAGCACATCCCTGGGTGGACAAATTGAACTGATAGATAGATAGATGCCCTTAGTGAAAATAGTATATATCTAATCTCACATGAAATTAAACTGGGAAGTGATAAACATAATCCTAATATATATATATATATATATATATATATATATATATATATATATTAGTATAAATTTACTGTAGTAATTAATACCCTGAAGGTAAATTAGGCAAAGAGCACTAATTACTTGTTTAACACTTGAAGCTTAAAGTTGAGGACTTGCAACTTGACTTAAAATTGCCTGTCTTGACTTGGGACTTACCGATGTTGACTCAGGACTTGACTCGAGACTTTAATGTAAAGACTTGAAACTTACTTGTGACTTGCAAAAAATGACTTGGTCCCACCTCTGAAACATAATTTAACAGTAAATTATGATTGTCTCCTGCACTATATTGTTCCTTAGTAACATATGGTCATGTTTTATGAAACATACTGCAAACTGTAAATCTATTAGAAAATGACATTTTTTTGCTTATAAAGTGCCAGATTACGAGTGTAGTGCTATATCTATATATCTCGATATGTGTGTACATATTCATTTATGTATTTATATGTGTAACTATGTATTTACAGACATATATACACATATAAACACATAAATACATTTGTACACATATGTACACATACAGTATATAGACATATATAGAAGTGCATTAGAGCCCTTTGCAGTTAAGTACATGTAAAAGCATATTCTTGCAATATTCATATTTATTAAAGTAGTATACTGTGTATTTGCTGTAAATATTTCACATTCCAATGTTCTGAACATAGCAGAATATGTTTGATGTATTTTTAAATAGTTATTCCTATATATGTCAGTATATATCTATACCTATATATAATTATAATACAGGAATAGATATCTGTTATACCAAAATACCATCAGATATATGTAGAAATATGTATTTCCACTTTTTCTGCTCCATTGACTTTTATAGGGGAATATGTTAACTTGAGCGTAATATCCTAATTGCTTGGCTTTTTGCATGCATTGAGTTAGCACTCATGGGAAAACAGTTTACTTTCAATTTGTATCCGATGTGCGCAAATAGCTTACTTCTAGCGGATTAGCGTGCGAGCGGTAGTGTTAAATACCATTCCACTTGTAATCTGGCCCAAAATGGTAAATTGTACTAACAGGTCACTAAGCTTGATGGCATATGAACCTCACATGGCTCTTCAGGACTTTACCTAAAACCTGTTATGTAGTAGAAAAGTGATTACATTTTGTCTCTAGCAAGTATGATAAGTGAGTTTAAAGAGACAATGAAGGTCAATAATGAAAAGTTCTAATGCATTAGAACTTTTTTTTTATTATCACACTGTTGTTTGCAGATATCTGTGTGCAAAGGGGTTACAGTCAGATCCGGACCAGCAATGTAGTTTTGGTCTTTAGCTGAACATGGCTGCTAACCATTCAAAGCTGGCATTTTTGTATAGCCACCAACTATCTGCTCTACTCTGCTCAGGATTGGTAGTTCATTGCTGCAATGCATAGTATCTCCAATACTGAAATAATACAGGGCCAGATTACAAGTGGTGCGCTAACAGTTATGCATGAGCAGAAAGGGATTTATTGTGGGTGTTTGAGTGCTTCAGCTTTAACGCTCATATTACAAGTTGAAAGTAAATGTGAACATGTGATAGCAATCACAATTTACGCTAGAATGATTACTGCATCGTCAGAGCTCTGGTTAAAGGGACACTGAACCCAAATTTTTTCTTTCGTGATTCAGATAGAGCATGAAATTTTAAGCAACTTTCTAATTTACTCTTTCCATTGATTCCTATGGGGAAATAAAAGTTATATCTTCACCTAACACCCTAACATGAACCCGGAGTCTAAACACCCCTAATCTTACACTTATTAACCCCTAATCTGCTGCCCCCAACACCGCCGCCACCTACATTATAGTTATTTACCCCTAATCTGCTGCCCTCAATGCGAAGTGGTCCTCCAGACGGGCAGAAGTCTTCATCCAGACGGCATCTTCTATCTTCATCCATCCAGCACCTTTTTCAAGACATCCAACACAGAGCATCCACTTCTTCCGACGCACAAAGCTGAATGAAGGTACCTTTAAGTGACGTCATCCAAGATGGTGTCCCTTAGATTCCGATTGGCTGATAGAATTCTATCAGCCAATCAGAATTAAGGTAGAAAAAATCCTATAGGATTTTTTCTACCTTAATTCTGATTGGCTGATAGAATTCTATCAGCCAATCGGAATCTAAGGGACGCCATCTTGGATGACATCACTTAAAGGTACCTTCATTCAGCTTTAGTCCATCGGAAGAAGAGGATGCTCCATGTCGGATGTCTTGAAGATGGACCTGCTCCACGCCGGATGGATGAAGACTTCTGCCTGTCTCGAGGACCACTTAGCCCGGCTTGGATGAAGACTTCTCCCGGCTTCGTTGAGGACTTCGGCCCAGCTTGGATGAAGACGTCTCCTGGTAAGTTGATATTCAGGGGGTTAGTGTTAGGTTTTTTAAGGGTGTATTGGGTGGGTTTTATTTTTAGGTTAGGGTTTGGGCCTGCAATAGAGCTAACTGCCCTTTTAAGGGCAATGCGCATCCAAATGCCCTTTTCAGGGAAATGGGGAGTGTAGGTTTTTTTAGATAGTATTTTATTTGGGGGGTTGGTTGTGTGGGTGGTGGGTTTTACTGTTGGGGGGGTTGTTTGTATTTTTTTTACAGGTAAAAGAGCTGATTACTTTGGGACAATGCCCCGCAAAAGGCCCTTTTAAGGGCTATTGGTAGTTTAGTTTGGGCTAGGGTTTTTTATTTTGGGGGGGCCTTTTTTTATTTTAATAGGGCTATTAGATTAGGTGTAATTAGTTTAAATATCTGTATTTTGTGTATTATTTTCTGTAATTTAGTGGGGGGTTGTACTTTAGCTAATTTAATTTAATTTAGGTAATTATATTTAATTTAGTTAATTTATTTAATTATATTTTAGTGTTAGGTGTAAGTGTAACTTAGGTTAGGTTTTATTTTACAGGTAAATTTGTCTTTATTTTAGCTAGGTAGTTATTAAATAGTTAATAACTATTTAATAACTATTCTACCTAGTTAAAATAAATACAAACTTGCCTGTAAAATAAAAATAAACCCTAAGATAGCTAAAACTATTAGTTATATTGTAGCTAGCTTAGGGTTTATTTTATAGGTAAGTATTTAGTTTTAAATAGGAATAATTTAGTTAATGATAGGAATTTTATTTAGATTTATTTAAATTATATTTAAGTTAGGGGGTGTTAGGGTTAGACTTAGGTTTAGGGGTTAATAACTTTAATATAGTGTCGGCGACATTGGGGGCGGCAGATTAGGGGTTAAAAAATGTAGGTAGGTGGCGGCGATGTTATGGACAGCAGATTAGGGGTTAATAATATTTAACTAATGTTTGTGAGGTGGGAGTGCGGCGGTTTAGGGGTTAATATGTTTATTATAGTAGTGGCAACGTTGGGGGTGGCAGACTAGGGGTTAAAAAGTGTAGATAGGTTGCGGCGATTAGGGGTTAATAAATATAATGTAGGTGTATGCGATGTTGGGGGCAGCAGATTTGGGGTTCATAAATATAATGTATGTGGCGGCAGTATCCGGAGCGGCAGATTAGGGGTTACAATTTTTATTATACTGTTTGCAATGCGGAAGGGCCTCAGTTTAGGGGTTAATAGGTAGTTTATGGGTGTTAGTGTACTTTTTAGCACTTTAGTTATGAGTTTTATGTTATGGCGTTGTACCATAAAACTCTTAACTACTGACTTTTAAATGCGTTAGGACTCTTGACAGGGTAGGGTGTACCTCTCAATTTTTGGCCTCCCAGGACAGACTCGTAATACCGGTCCCATAGAAAAAAGACGAAGTTTACATAAGTCGTTTTGCGGTAAGGCCAAAGAAGTGTGCGGTGACCCTAAACCTTCAAGACTTGTAATACCAGCGGGCATAAAAAAGCAGCGTTAGGAACTCTTAACGCTGCTTTTTTACCCTAACTCACAACTCGTAATCTAGCCGAAATTTTCTTTATTCTCTTGGTATCTTTATTTGAAATGAAAGATTGTAAGTTTAGATGCCGGCCCATTTTTGGTGAACATCCTGGATTGTTCTTGCTGATTGGTGGATAAAATCACCCACCAATAAACAAGCTCTGTCCAGTTGTCTGAACCAAAAAAAGCTTAGATGCCTTCTTTTTCAAATAAAGATAGCAAGAGAATGAAGAAAAATTGATAATAGGAGTAAATTAGAAAGTTGCTTAAAATTGCATGCTCTATCTAAATCACAAAAGAAAAAAATTGGGTTCAGTGTCCCTTTAACTGTTTCATGAAACATAAAAGTTGCACAAAACACATCACAAATACATTAAAACTCTAATAATATATATATATATATATATATATATATATATATATATATATATATTGAAGCCCTTTGCTGTCAAGTAGAGGAAAACATGTAAAATCATATTTTTACCAATATATAATTATTTATATATATAGGTATTGGGATATATTGTGCCAAAATATCATCAGAATTATGTAGAAATATGTAGAATACATAGAACATATTCTTCTATGTGAAAAACATTGGAATGTAAAATATACATATTTTCATGTCGGGTTAGAGCATTTGAGAATATGCAATCGGGTTTGAATGCGAGTAGGGTTTTTTTCCCCACTTTTTTTGCTCCATTGACTTCTATGAGGGAATACGTTAACAGGCACGCAATATTCGAAGTTCAGCTTTTTACGTGCTGCAGATTAGTACAAGAGCAAAAAAAAAAATCCTCTCCAACTATAATCAGGTCCACAATGTTTTAAGATATTAGAACATTTATTCATTGATAATGCACCAAGGAGGAAGCACATTTTAACTGGTTTCATAAATCTAATTGTTTACCAAGGCAGGTGGTTGGAAGCCAACTGAAGGCTACTCCTGTCCAAAAATATATTGTTTGAGACAAATAGATTGTTTGAAAATTTGTTAAAATGTTTGCAAAACATTAATAAAATCCTTTTGCTCAAACCCAAATAGCTATTTCGCCTGTAGTGTAGTGCACACTAGAGTTTGGCTGTATTTAATGCAGTTTTTAGCCTGTGACTGTCTTTGAATATGACTAGATGATATTCCATTCAATTGTATCTTGTACAATGGCTATTTACCTGTTAGCATTCTATTTGTGCAGTTGTGAACAATAGCCAGCTAGTGTCTGTCATATGTAAAATATTTAGATTGGTGATGGAATAAATTACTGATGGTAAGAATAAACTGTTTAAACTGTTGATACTAAAAAAAATGTAGTTGTCTTATCTAGCTGCTGAAAGTACAATGCAGAATATGGAAGTTTTTATGTATCTAAACCTATGTGTTGTATGGATCCAGGAACAATGTAATTTTGTTACTCTTGACCGGCATTTTTTTAAATTCCAGTGGCTGTTATTTGTTTTCCTTTTCACTCACCTTATGCTATTTATTACAGATGAGGAATGGGTTTCATAGAATTGAGCTGATTTTTGCCATCAGCACTGTATGACATTTATTAAGCAATGGGATTTACCATTATAAATATGTTGAAGTTTTACTGCAAGTCATATTTCCAAATAGACAAATTTAATGCTTTGATATAGAGTAAAGCACTCTGAAGAATAACAACTCTTATTGTATCATGTGAATAAAAAAAAATAATACATATTACAATCAAACCCAACCTGATTTTTGGCTTTGTTTAAATTAAATGAAGGTTATTCAAATTGGGTTTCTTTAAAAAAATAAAAAAAATAAACAAGTTCCTGCCCTGAATAAACCCATGATTTCTTACTTCATAAGAAACTAGTCTCCACCAAATAAAATACCAGCTATCATTATCAGCTAGTAGAGAATATTAGGAAGTACATCAATTGTTATTTAATATTTTTTTAAGTCAAAAATATATTCTAATAAATTTAAATCCCACTCTTTCATACGCATGTTATTTTTTATTTTTTTGCTGAAATGTCCCTTTAATCTGGAAGAGAAAAGTTTATTAAAACAAAACAAACAAAATCAGAATTCCTCATTTTCCTCTTAGACGGCTAGATTTAGAGTTTTGTCGGTAACGACCCGCGTAGCTAACGCTGGCTTTTTTCCCCCCGCACCTTTTTCACAGAAGGGCTGCGTTAGGCTCCAAAAAGGGAGCGTATAGCATATTTTCCACCACTGCAACTCTCAATACCAGCTTAAAAAACGTGCTTGTGCACGATTCCCCTATAGAAAACAATAGGGCATTTTGAGCTGAAAAAAAACCTAACACCTGCAAAAAAGCAGCGTTCGGATCCTAACGCAGCCCCATTGTTTCCTATGGGGAAACAGCTTCTAAGTCTGCACCTAACACCCTAACATGTACCCGAGTCTAAACACCCCTAACCTTACACTTATTAACCCTTAATCTGCCACCCCTGCTATTGCTGACACCTGCATATTTTTTTAACCCCTAATCTGCCGATCCGTACACCGCCGCAACCTACGTTATCCCTATGTACCCCTAATCTGCTGCCCCTAACACCGCCGATCAGCCAATAGAATGTGACCTCAATCTGATTGTCTGATTGGATCAGCCAATCGGATTGAACTTGAATCTGATTGGCTGATTCCATCAGCCAATCAGAATTTTCCTACCTTAATTCCGATTAGCTGATAGAATCCTATCAGCCAATCGGAATTCGAGGGATGCCATCTTGGATGACGTCCCTTAAAGGAACCGTCATTCATCGGGAAGTCATCGTTGAAGATGGATGTTCCACGTCGGCGGGATGAAGATGGATCCGGAAGAAAGTAGATTGAAGATGCCGCTTGATAGAAGACTTCAGCCAGATCATGGACCTCTTCATCTCCCGCTTGGATCAAGACTTCAGCCGGATCATGGACCTCTTCAGCTCCCGCTTGGATCAAGACTTCAGCCGGATCATGGACCTCTTGAGCTCCCGCTTGGATCAAGACTTCAGGCAGATCATGGACATCTTCAGCCCCCGCTTGGGCTTGGATGAAGACGTCGGAGCCAGGACGGATCGGTGAACCCGGTGTGGTGAAGACAAGGTAGGGAGATCTTCAGGGGCTTAGTGTTAGGTTTATTTAAGGGGGGTTTGGGTTAGATTAGGGGTATGTGGGTGGTGGGTTGTAATGTTGGGGGGGTATTGTATGTTTTTTTTACAGGCAAAAGAGCTGAATTCTTTGGGGCAAGGCCCACAAAAGGCCCTTTTAAGGGCTGGTAAGGTAAAAGAGCTTTTCTATTTTAATTTTAGAATAGGGTAGGGCATTTTTTTATTTTGGGGGGGCTTTGTTATTTTATTAGGGGGCTTAGAGTAGGTGTAATTGGTTTAAAATTGTTGTAATATTTTTCTAATGTTTGTAAATATTTTTTTTATTTTTTGTAACAGTTCTTTTTTATTTTTTGTACTTTAGTTAGTTTATTTAATTGTATTTATTTGTAGGTATTGTATTTAATTAATTTATTGATAGTGCAGTGTTAGGTTTAATTGTAGGTAATTGTAGGTATTTATTTAATTAATTTAATGGTAGTGTAGTGTTAGGTTTAATTGTAGGTAATTGTAGGTATTTATTTAATTGATTTAATGATAGTGTAGTGTTAGGTTTAATTGTAACTTAGGTTAGGATTTATTTTACAGGTAATTTTGTAATTATTTTAACTAGGTAACTATTAAATAGTTAATAACTAATTAATAGCTATTGTACCTGGTTAAAATAAATACAAAGTTGCCTGTAAAAAATGTTTTAATCATAAAATAGCTACAATATAATTATAATTTATATTGTAGCTATATTAGGGTTTATTTAACAGGTGAGTATTTAGATTTAAATAGGAATAATTTATTTAATAAGAGTTAATTTATTTTGTTAGATTTAAATTATATTTAACTTAGGGGGGTGTTAGTGTTAAGGTTAGACTTAGCTTTAGGGGTTAATAAATTTATTAGAGTAGCGGTGAGGTCCGGTCGGCATATTAGGGGTTAATACTTGAAGTTAGGTGTCGGCGATGTTAGGGAGGGCAGATTAGGGGTTAATACTATTTATTATAGGGTTATTGAGGCGGGAGTGAGGCGGATTAGGGGTTAATAACTTTATTATAGTAGCAGTGAGGTCCGGTCTGCAGATTAGGGGTTAATAATTGTAGGTAGGTGGAGGCGACATTGGGGGCAGCAGATTAGGGGTTAATAAATATAATATAGGGGCCGGCAGTGTTAGGGGCAGCAGATTAGGGGTACATAGGGATAACATAGGTGGCGGCGGTGTGCGGTCGGCAGATTAGGGGTTAAAAAATTTTAATAGAGTGGCGGCGATGTGGGGGGACCTCGGTTTAGGGGTACATAGGTAGTTTATGGGTGTTAGTGTACTTTAGAGCACAGTAGTTAAGAGCTTTATGAACTGGCGTTAGCCCAGAAAGCTCTTAACTCCTGACTTTTTTCTGCTGGAGTTTTGTCGTTAGATTTCTAATGCTAACTTCAGCCAAGACTCTAAATACCAGCGTTAGGAAGATCCCATTGAAAAGATAGGATACACAAATGGCGTAGGGGGATCTGCGGTATGGAAAAGTTGCGGCTGGAAAGTGAGCGTTAGACCCTTACCTACAAGACTCTAAATACCAGCGGTAGCTCTAGGTTTTGACGGCTAAGGCAGAACTCTAAATCTAGCCGAGAGTGACTAAAATAATCATCCAAAATCAGGTTATTTGTATGAATGTTTATGTTTAGCTACTTTCTTAATGATTTGTCATGTAATTTTATTCACATTATTGCTTCATGAGCAGAGGCTTCTTTGACGCTTATATGCTTCTTAAACTCTCCTTCACCTCATTTAAATCCCCTTAATTTGCTGTGATTGACAGTCCTGTCCTGTGAGAGCAAGGGGTGGAAATCCATGTCGATGAACAACACCCACTGCCTGCTCATTGTGAAGATGAGTGGATAGGTTCCCTGGTTGTAAACATTGTCTATTTGTAAGATAGTTAATGGGAAGCTATGTATACAAAAGCCTACCAACAATGGTTTAGCTACTAATAGAGAGTAAACCATGTTTTTAAAGGCTATATAATACCATGAGTAATATATAGCTTTCTCTGACATCTTTATTATTCTTATCAAATACCTCAAAACATTAAAAAATATTGTTTAATCAATTTTAATATTTAATGTGTAATGATTATGTATTTACTGTAAATATTTTACATTAAAATGTTTTTTACATAATAGAAAACGTATTTTTAAATATATATTCCTATATATATATATATATCTGTATATACCTATACTTCTATATATTTATATAAATATATAGGTGGTCAAATATAAATAAAAATATATATTTAAAAAAAAAGAAAATTTCTTCTTTGTGAAGAACATTGGAATGTAACATTTTTATAACTACTTTTGGGTTTAGCGCAATTGCCCTAACGCGGTGTTGGGTTAGCGTGCAAGTGTTAAGTGTTAGGCTTTTGTTATATAGTGCACTCAATTGAAGTCTACGGGGAGAACGCAGTATCCGAATTCCTGTAGTTTGTGTATTTTGGCTTTTTCTTGCTTGCAAACCATTTACATTCAACGTGTAATACGTACGATATCCAGCCCGCGTAAAAAGTTTACTTTCAGTTATATTAGCGCTCAAGGTAAAGTGCTAAATACCACTCCACTTGTAGTCTAGACAATTATTTGCATACATTGTGAGGGTCAAAAACATGTTTATTTTCTCTGAACTCTTTAATTAATCAATAATATAAAAACATTAATAATTCAAATGTTATGTAAAAATGTGATAAACATATTATTTCCCCTATAATCTTTAGTTTGAAATTATTAGTTTTAAATCCTTTTTTTTGCAATAAAGTAATTTGGAAATACTGGATGAAAATTGAAATCTAATGTGATAAATTAGAAATGGCGCACAATCGATTGCACACGTTATCTTGGGTTTGGCCATGCAAGAATAGCGCACCCTTGATAGTTTGCATGACAAAACACATAAAAATTATATGGAAATAAAGCATTTCACTTACATTTATTTAATAAAGGTTTATTAATGAAAAAATGGTTTTGAACACTGATTTAAAGTAATAGGGTATGTGACAAGTTGCAGTACTGGTAAGGGCTCAAAGGTGTTTATGTGGGACCTGAAACTGTTGCTGTTCCTCTATGTCACAATAAAGATGATTCTTTAACTAAAGAAGCAGTGCTGATGTTCCTTTGGATATACATATTTGAGGAGTTGCAGGACCCTCAGGCGGACATGCACTTAACATATGGACTTGATTTGCCTTTGTTCATACTGGTGCTGGACCTACTAGTACCTATATATATATATATATATATATATATATATACATACAAAACCGGCAAAGTGAACTCCTAACTTCATTAGGAATAGCCTTGGGTGCAGCAAACAAACGCCTAGATTTAGAGTTTTGACGGTAAAGACCCGCGGTGCTAACAAGGCTTTTTTTTCCAGCGCACCCTTAAGCCAGCGCTGGTATTACGAGTTGTCTGAATGGCTGCGTTAGCCTCAGAAAAGGGAGCATTGAGCAAAATTTAGCTCCACTTCAACCCTCAATACCAGCGTTGCTTACGGTAGCAGTAAGCTGGAAAAACGTGCTCATGCACGATATCCCCATAGGAAACAATGGGGCTGAGCTGGCTGAAAAAAAACCTAACACCTGCAAAAAAGCAACGTTCAGCTCCTAACGCAGCCCCATTGTTTCCAATGGGGAAACACTCTCTAAGTCTACACCTAACACCCTAACATGAACACTGAGTCTAAACACCCCTAACCTTACACTTATTAACCCCTAATCTTCCGCCCCCGCTATCGCTGACACCTGCCTTTTATTATTAACCCCTAATCTGCCACTCCGGACACCGCCACAACCTACATTATAGCTATGAACCCCTAATCTGCTGTCCCTAACATCGCCGACACTTATATTATATTTATTACCCCCTATTCTGCCCCCCCCCATGTCGCCGCCACCTACCTACACTTATTAACCCCTAATCTGCCGACCGGACCTGGCCGCCACTATAATACATTTTATTAACCCCTAATCTCTGCCCTCCCTAACATCGCCGCCACTTACCTACAATTATTAACCCCAATCTCCAGCCCCCAACGTCGCCGCTACTATAATAAAGTTATTAACCCCTAAACCTATGTCTAAACCTAACCCTAACACCCCCCAACTTAAATATAATTTAAATTAAACAAACTAAATTTACTATCATTAAATAAATTAATCCTATTTAAAACTAAATACTTACCTATAAAATAAACCCTAATATAGCTACAATATAACTAATAGTTACATTGTAGCTATTTTAGTATTTATATTTATTTTACAGGCAACTTTGTATTTATTTTAACTAGGTACAATAGCTATTAAATAGTTAATAACTATTTAATAGCTACCTAGTTAAAATAATTACAAAATTACCTCTAAAATAAATCCTAACCTAAGTTACAAATACACCTAACACTACACTATCATTAAACTAAATAAGGCCTAGATTTGGAGTTTGGCGGTAGCCGTGAAAACCAGCGTTAGAGGCTCCTAACGCTGGTTTTAGGCTACCGCCGGTATTTGGAGTCATTGAAAAAAGGGTCTAACGCAACTTTTCCATACCGCAGATCCCCTTACGTCAATTGCGTATCCTATCTTTTTAATGGGATCTTCCTAACTCTGGTATTTAGAGTCGTGTCTGAAGTGAGCGTTAGAATTCTAACGACAAAACTCCAGCCGCAGAAAAAAGTCAGTAGTTAAGAGCTTTCTGGGCTAACGCCGGTTCATAAAGCTCTTAACTACTGTGCTCTAAAGTACACTAACACCCATAAACTACCTATGTACCCCTAAACCGAGCCCCCCCACATCGCCACCACTCGATTACATTTTTTAACCCCTAATCTGCCGACCGCCACCTACATTATACTTATGTACCCCTAATCTGCTGCCCCTAACACCGCCGACCCCTATATTATATTTATTAACCCCTAACCTGCCCCCCACAATGTCGCAGCCAGCTACCTACAATGATTAACCCCTAATCTGCCGACCGCAAAGAGCCGCCACCTACGTTATCCTTATGTACCCCTAATCTGCTGCCCTTAACACCGCCGACCCCTATATTATATTTATTAACCCCTAATCTGCCCCCCTCAACGTCGCCTCCACCTGCCTACACTTATTAACCCCTAATCTGCCGAGCGGACTGCACCGCTACTATAATAAAGTTATTAACCCCTAATCCGCCTCACTAACCCTATAATAAATAGTATTAACCCCTAATCTGCCCTCCCTAACATCGCCGACACCTAACTTCAATTATTAACCCCTAATCTGCTGACTGGAGCTCACCGCTATTCTAATAAATGTATTAACCCCTAAAGCTAAGTCTAACCCTAACACTAATACCCCCCTAACTTAAATATAATTTTAATCTAACAAAATGAATTAACTCTTATTAAATAAATTATTCCTATTTAAAGCTAAATACTTACCTCTAAAATATATCCTAATATAGCTACAATATAAATTACATTTATATTATAGCTATTTTAGGATTAATATTTATTTTACAGGCAACTTTGTATTTATTTTAACCAGGTACAATAGCTATTAAATAGTTAAGAACTATTTAATAGCTAAAATAGTTAAAATAATTACAAATTTACCTGTAAAATAAATCCTAACCTAAGTTACAATTAAACCTAACACTACACTATCAATAAATAAATTAAATACAATTCCTACAAATAAATACAATGAAATAAACTAACTAAAGTACAAAAAATAAAAAAGAACTAAGTTACAAAAATAAAAAAATATTTACAAACATTAGAAATATATTACAACCATTTTAAACTAATTACACCTACTCTAAGCCCCCTAATAAAATAACAAAGCCCCCCCAAAATAAAAAAATGCCCTACCCTATTCTAAATTACTAAAGTTCAAAGCTCTTTTACCTTACCAGCCCTGAACAGGGCCCTTTGCGGGGCATGCCCCAAGAAGTTCAGCTCTTTTGCCTGTAAAAAAAAAAATACAATACCCCCCCCAACATTACAACCCACCACCCACATACCCCTAATCTAACTCAAACCCCCCTTAAATAAACCTAACACTAAGCCCCTGAAGATCTCCCTACCTTGAGTCGTCTTCACCCAGCCGAGCCAAATTCTTCCTCCAAGCGGAGCAAGAAGAGGTCCTCCATCCGGTAGAAGTCTTCATCCAAGCGGGGCAGAAGAGGTCTTCCATCCGATTGAAGTGTTCATCCAAGCGGCATCTTCTATCGTCATCCATCTGGAGCGGAGCGGCAGCATCCTGAAGACCTCCGACGCGGAACATCCATCCTGGCCGACGACTGAACAAAGAATGACGGTTCCTTTAAATGACGTCATCCAAGATGGCGTCCCTCAAATTCCGATTGGCTGATAGGATTCTATCAGCCAATCGGAATTAAGGTAGGAATATTCTGATTGGCTGATGGAGTCAGCCAATCAGAATCAAGTTCAATCCGATTGGCTGATCCAATCAGCCAATCAGATTGAGCTCGCATTCTATTGGCTGATCGGAACAGCCAATAGAATGCGAGCTCAATCTGATTGGCTGATTGGATCAGCCAATCGGATTGAACTTGATTCTGATTGGCTGATTCCATCAGCCAATCAGAATATTCCTACCTTAATTCCGATTGGCTGATAGAATCCTATCAGCCAATCGGAATTCGAGGGATGCCATCTTGGATTACGTCATTTAAAGGAACCATCATTCGTCGTTTAGTCGTCGGCCAGGATGGATGTTCCGCGTTGGAGGTCTTCAGGATGCTGCCGCTCTGCTCCGGATGGATGATGATAGAAGATGCCGCTTGGATGAACACTTCAATTGGATGGAAGACCTCTTCTGCCCCGCTTGGATGAAGACTTCTACCGGACGGAGGACCTCTTCTTGCTCCGCTTGGATGAAGAATTTGGCTCGGCTGGGTGAAGACGACTCAAGGTAGGGAGATCTTCAGGGGCTTAGTGTAAGGTTTATTTAAGGGGGGTTTGGGTTAGATTAGGGGTATGTGGGTGGTGGGTTGTAATGTTGGGGGGGGTATTGTATGTTTTTTTTTACAGGCAAAAGAGCTGAACTTCTTGGGGCATGCCCCGCAAAGGGCCCTGTTCAGGGCTGGTAAGGTAAAAGAGCTTTGAACTTTTGTAATTTAGAATAGGGTAGGGCATTTTTTTATTTTGGGGGGCTTTGTTATTTTATTAGGGGGCTTAGAGTAGGTGTAATTAGTTTAAAATTGTTGTAATATATTTCTAATGTTTGTAAATATTTTTTTATTTTTTGTATCTTAGTTCTTTTTTATTTTTTGTACTTTAGTTAGTTTATTTCATTGTATTTATTTGTAGGAATTGTATTTAATTTATTTATTGATAGTGTAGTGTTAGGTTTAATTGTAGATAATTATAGGTATTTTATTTAATTTATTTATTGATAGTGTAGTGTTAGGTTTAATTGTAACTTAGGTTAGGATTTATTTTACAGGTAAATTTGTAATTATTTTAACTATTTTAGCTATTAAATAGTTCTTAACTATTTAATAGCTATTGTACCTGGTTAAAATAAATACAAAGTTACCTGTAAAATAAATATTAATCCTAAAATAGCTATAATATCATTATAATTTATATTGTAGCTATATTAGGATTTATTTTACAGGTAAGTATTTAGCTTTAAATAGGAATAATTTATTTAATAAGAGTTAATTAATTTCGTTAGATTAAAATTATATTTAAGTTAGGGGGGTGTTAGTGTTAGGGTTAGACTTAGCTTTAGGGGTTAATACATTTATTACAATAGCGGTGAGCTCCAGTCCGCAGATTAGGGGTTAATAATTGAAGTTAGGTGTCGGCGATGTTAGGGAGGGCAGATTAGGGGTTAATACTATTTATTATACGGTTAGTGAGGCGGATTAGGGGTTAATAACTTTATAATAATAGCGGTGCGGTCCGCTCAGCAGATTAGGGGTTAATAAGTGTAGGCAAGTGGAGGCGACGTTGTGGGGGGCAGATTAGGGGTTAATAAATATAATATAGGGGTCGGCGGTGTTAGGGGCAGCAGATTAGGGGTACATAGGGATAATGTAAGTAGCGGCTGTTTACGGAGCGGCAGATTAGGGGTTAAAAAAAATTTGCAAGGGTCAGCGATAGCGGGGGCGGCAGAATAGGGGTTAATAAGTGTAAGGTTAGTTGTGTTTAGACTCGGGGTACATGTTAGAGTGTTAGGTGCAGACGTAGAAAGTGTTTCCCCATAGCAAACAATGGGGCTGCGTTAGGAGCTGAACGCGGCTTTTTTGCAGGTGTTAGGTTTTTTTTCAGCTCAAACAGCCCCATTGTTTCCTATGGGGGAATCGTGCCCGAGCACGTTTTTGAGGCTGGCCGCGTCCGTAAGCAACTCTGGTATCGAGAGTTGAAGCTGCGTTAAATATGCTCTACGCTCCTTTTTTGGAGCCTAACGCAGCCATTCTGTGGACTCTCAATACCAGAGTTATTTTAAAGGTGCGGCCAGAAAAAAGCCAGCGTTAAATACGTGGGTCATTACCGACAAAACTCTAAATCTAGGTGTAAATAAATTACCTACAATTATCTAAACTAAAATACAATTAAATTATCTAAACTATAGTACAAAAAACCCCCCCACTAAATTACAAAAAAAAGGGTTAGGGTAAGACTTAGGTTTAGGGGTTAATAACTTTATTATAGTAGTGGTGACGTTGGGGGGTGGAGATTAGGGGTTAATAATCGTAGGTAGGTGGTGGCGATTACAAGAATATTAATCTAATTACACCTAATCTAAGCGCCCTAATAAAATAAAAAAGTCCCCCAAAATAATAAAATTCCCTACCCTATACTAAATTACAAAAGTTATCAGCTCTTTTACCAGCCCTTAAAAGGGCTTTTTGCAGGGCATTGCCCCAAAGTAATCAGATATTTTACCTGTAAAAAAAAAAATACAAGACCCCCCAACATTACAACCCACCACCCACACACCCTTACTCTAAAACCCACCTGATCCCCCCTTAAAAAAACCTAACACTACCCCCCCTGAAGATCACCCTACCTGGAGCCGTGTTCACCTAGCCGGGCACCGATGGGCCAGAAGTGGACATCCGGAGTGGCAGAAGTTTTCATCCAATCAGGGCAGAAGAGGTCCTCCAAATGGCAGATGTCTTCATCCAACTGGCATCTTCAATCTTCGATCAATTGGAGCGAAGCGGAGCCATCTTGAATCCATCCGACGCGGAGCCATCCTTTTCGTATGATGTCCTAAGGCCAAATGAAGGTTCCTTTAAATGACGTCATAATTCAGCCAATCGGAATTAAGGTAGGAAAAATCTGATTGACTGATGCAATCAGCCAATCAGATTGAAGTTCAATCTGATTGGCTGATCCTATAAGACAATCGGATTGACTTTGCATTATATTGGCTGATTATAACATCGGAAGATTGAAAATGCCGGTTGGATGAAGACATCTGCCGCTTGGAGGACCTCTTCTGCCCTGATCGGATGAAGACTTCTGCCGCTCCGGATGTCCACTTCTGGCCCATCGGTGCCCGGCTGGGTGAACACGGCTCCAGGTAGGGTGAACTTCGGGGGGGGGTAGTGTTAGGTTTTTTTAAGGGGGGATCAGGTGGGTTTTAGAGTAGGGGTGTGTGGGTGGTGGGTTGTAATGTTGGGGGGTCTTGTATTTTTTTTTACAGGTAAAAGAGCTGATTACTTTGGGGCAATGCCCTGCAAAAAGCCCTTTTAAGGGCTGGTAAAAGAGCTGATTACTTTTGTAATTTAGTATAGGGTAGGGAATTTTATTATTTTGGGGGGCTTTTTTATTTTATTAGGGGTCTTAATAGGATTAATTTATTTAATGATAGTAAATTTAGTTTGTTTAATTTAAATTATATTTAAGTTAGTGGGTTTTAGGTTTAGGGTAAGACTTAGGTTTAGGGGTTAATAACTTTATTATAGTAGTGGTGACGTTGGGGGGTGGAGATTAGGGGTTAATAATCGTAGGTAGGTGGTGGCGATGTTAGTGAGGGCAGATTAGGGGTTAATAAAATGTATTATAGTGTTTGCGAGGCGGGAGTGTGGCAGTTTAGTTTATTATAGTGGCGGCGATGTCCGGTCGGCAGATTAGGGGTTAATAAGTGTAGGTAGGTGGCGGCAACGTTGGGGGGGGGGCAGATTAGGGGGTAATAAATATAATATAGGTGTTGGCGATGTTAGGGGCAGCAGATTAGGGGTTCATAGCTATAATGTAGGTTGCAGCGGTGTCCGCAGCAGATTAGGGGTTAAAAAATTTATTATAGGGTTTGCGATGTGGGGGGGCCTCAGTTTAGGGGTTCATAGGTAGTTTATGGGTGTTAGTGTACTTTATAGCACTGTAGTTAGCAGCTTTATGTTCCCGCATTAGCCCATAAAACTCTTAACTACAGACTTTGTTTTGCGGTTGGAGTCTTGTCGGTAGAGGCTCTACCGCTCACTTCTTCCAAGACTCGTAATACCAGCATTAGGCAAATCCCATAGAAAAGAAAGGATACGCAGTTGATGTAAGGGGATCTGCGGTAGCCTCGAGTCACGGAAAGAAAGTGAGCGGTAGACCCTTTCCTGCCTGACTCTAAATACCAGCATTAGATAAAAAGCAGCGTTAGGACCCCTTAACGCTGCTTTTTAACCCTAACACAGAACTCTAAATCTAGGCAAAAGTATGCAGTACTGGAAAAGAAGCGCACTCCAAAGGACTTACATAATATCCACTTTAATGTGTGAATGTTTTCGAACTGAGTCGGCTCGTCCTCAGACAGACAGAAAATCAACAGTTACACTTACCACCACCGTGACTTTATACCCAGTAAAACCAAACAAACACGTTCTACATGTTAGACACGCCCCCTGGGGGAGAAGTAGTCAGCCGTGTCAACGTAGTTTAGTATTGGTGTAACCCAAAAGTGACATATATAACACATATAACATCTAAGTCAGTAATATGCATACTAACTAACTCTAAAGCGCATACACCAAAAATGCAGCAAACAGGCACAAGAGGAGACCGAATACACAATATAGTGGGCATAAATGTTATAAGCATATCTGACCAGGTATCCATGGTAACCAACAACAAAGCCATGAGCGGCTACAAGCTGTTCACACATTAAAGTGGATACTTATATAAGTCCTTTGGAGTGCGCTTTTTTTTCCCCCAGTACTATATTTATTGATAGATAAATAAATAGATAGATAGATAGATAGATATATAGATAGATAGTCTATATATTGGAAATTGCACCCTCTTTTCAGTTATCTAAGACCAGGGTGGCCAACCTAATCTAATAGTCTTAAAAAAAAAATAGCAGCAATAAGTGGGAGGCAGCACTTGTTAAAGTATTTTTAATTCAGTGAAGTTTCGGGGTAGTTAACCTCTTCTTCAGATAACCAAATATATCAAATAGAGTGCTATTAATACTAAACACATAATCAAACAAATAACATACCCGATGTGTGTACGCCATGGCTGTACATTACTTCCGGTGATACTTCCGGTGATACCCAACTTCACCATAGCAATGTAATAAGCACCTTACATGGATGCATGGATGGACAAAAAATTGATATTTTCCAAGCAAACACACTGCATGCCTACTGGATAATGTACACACAACATATGTACAGTAGATTACCTGGACCACACTAAGAATGGCAACCTTAAAGTGGCAACATTTTACCAATCATAATATAACACAGAAGCAACTTATATTGTTTAACAATAATGTGATTCACTGGTCAATACTGCCCTTAATGAGCATTCTTAGCTAGTACCGTACTATTATGTATGTTGCTAAGCAACAAGTAGTGTTGTTACTAATCGCAAAATATTAGCCAGAATACCATGGGATTATACTGTAACAATATCTAGAAACTCAAGATTTATATCCTTTAAGTATATCCTATATTGTATACCATGCATATTGTAGACCACACATGATATAGGAGATGATGAATACAGTATAGTATATGAGAAATAAAATAAAATTAAACCAAAATCAAATCAAACACTTGGGAAGATACAATGCCGAATGTCCAACATACAATCAGTAAATTAGGCAATGTATCAGTGTGATAAAATCTGTCTATTCAGACAGTGGGAACCCTTGCTTTATATTTAACTTATATTTTATTGGATTAGTCTAGAACACTCACTGAAAGGGGCTGAGAGCAGACTTGAATATGAATAGGCCCATTATACAAATAGAAGCAATGTGAAGTCTTTATACATCAGTATACATCTAAAACGTTGGGGCTTGGTTAGCAGTCTGCAAATCAGCACAATGTTATTTAAAGTTAAGTAAAACTATTTACAAAAAATAAATAGATCATCTACTACAGCACATTTATGCATAGAAAAAATATAGTATTCAATGTCCCTTTAATGTACCATCAGCTTATAGTACTTGAGAAATATCCGAAAAATATTACTTTTAACGTTTAATATGTGCACAAAGTTAGAAGCTCTATTGATTTAACATGCATTTATATTTTTGTGCTGCACTTAATCTAAGCCAATATTTGATTACATTGTGTGAAAAGCACAAAATATTATTTTTCTAAGCTATAAAAGTATCTCAGTGTTGTAGCATTTTCTTCTAATTTCATTATAAATGTAAAACTATTTCATATTTTCAAATTTGAAAAAAAAAAATATTTTGAAGGTTTTGAAATGAATAACTGGGAAATCAAGATACTTGCAATATTATTATTATTAGGTATTTGTAGAGTGCCAACAAATTCTGCAGTGCTATAAGCACAGGCGGTATACAAGAACATTTATAGGGATCAAATGGGTAGAGGTGCAGCAGATGAAGAGCGACGTGTAAGGAAGATGAGCCTGGCAGAGGCATTCATTAAAGATTGTAAAGGAGTTAGGCGGCAGCTAGGGAGACCAGAGATGATGGAGTTCCAATAGGCGGGAAAGGATGAGGGAGTGGATTAAAATATTAGTAGTGTCTTGTGTAAGGAAATGTCTAATTTTAGAGATGTTTTTAAGTTGGAAGTGGCAGGTTTTAGCCAAGGACTGAATGTGAGGATTGAAAGAAATGTCTGAGTCAAGTGTGACCCCAAGACATTGGGCATGCGGGGTAGGGGTAATGATGGAATTGTCAACAGTTATAGAAAATTGGGGGGTGGAGATTTTGGAGGAAGGGGGAAAAATAAGGAGTTCAGTTTTGGAGAGATTTAGTTTAAGGTAATTCGAGGACATCCAAGATGAGATATGAGAAAGAGAGTTACAGGGAGTGCAGAATTATTAGGCAAGTTGTATTTTTGAGGATTAATTTTATTATTGAACAACAACCATGTTCTCAATGAACCCAAAAAACTCATTAATATCAAAGCTGAATAGTTTTGGAAGTAGTTTTTATTTTGTTTTTAGTTATAGCTATTTTAGGGGGATATCTGTGTGTGCAGGTGACTATTACTGTGCATAATTATTAGGCAACTTAACAAAAAACAAATATATACCCATTTCAATAATTTATTTTTACCAGTGAAACCAATATAACATCTCAACATTCACAAATATACATTTCTGACATTCAAAAACAAAACAAAAACAAATCAGTGACCAATATAGCCACCTTTCTTTGCAAGGACACTCAAAAGCTTGCCATCCATGGATTCTGTCAGTGTTTTGATCTGTTCACCATCAACATTGCGTGCAGCAGCAACCACAGCCTCCCAGACACTGTTCAGAGAGGTGTACTGTTTTCCCTCCTTGTAAAGCTCACATTTGATGATGGACCACAGGTTCTCAATGGGGTTCAGATCAGGTGAACAAGGAGGCCATGTCATTAGATTTTCTTCTTTTATACCCTTTCTTGCCAGCCACGCTGTGGAGTACTTAGACGCGTGTGATGGAGCATTGTCCTGCATGAAAATCATGTTTTTCTTGAAGGATGCAGACTTCTTCCTGTACCACTGCTTGAAGAAGGTGTCTTCCAGAAACTGGCAGTAGGACTGGGAGTTGAGCTTGACTCCATCCTCAACCTGAAAAGGCCCCACAAGCTCATCTTTGATGATACCAGCCCAAACCAGTACTCCACCTCCACCTTGCTGGCGTCTGAGTCGGATTGGAGCTCTCTGCCCTTTACCAATACAGCCACGGGCCCATCCATCTGGCCCAGCAAGACTCACTCTCATTTCATCAGTCCATAAAACCTTAGAAAAATTAGTCTTGAGATATTTCTTGGCCCAGTCTTGACGTTTCAGCTTGTGTGTCTTGTTCAGTGGTGGTCGTCTTTCAGCCTTTCTTACCTTGGCCATGTCTCTGAATATTGCACACCTTGTGCTTTTGGGCACTCCAGTGATGTTGCAGCTCTGAAATATGGCCAAACTGGTGGCAAGTGGCATCTTGGCAGCTGCACGCTTGACTTTTCTCAGTTCATGGGCAGTTATTTTGCGCCTTGGTTTTTCCACACGCTTCTTGTGACCCTGTTGACTATTTTGAATGAAACGCTTGATTGTTCGATGATCACGCTTCAGAAGATTTGCAATTTTAAGAGTGCTGCATCCCTCTGCAAGAAATTTCACTATTTTTTACTTTTCTGAGCCTGTCAAGTCCTTCTTTTGACCCATTTTGCCAAAGGAAAGGAAGTTGCCTAATAATTATGCACACCTGATATAGGATGTTGATGTCATTAGACCACACCCCTTCTCATTACAGAGATGCACATCACCTAATATGCTTAATTGGTAGTAGGCTTTCGAGCCTATACAGCTTGGAGTAAGACAACATGCATAAAGAGGATGATGTGGTCAAAATACTCATTTGCCTAATAATTCTGCACACAGTGTAGTGACAAGGGTTAGTCGGAAGGAGGTAGGTTTGGTGCAGAGAGATAGATTTAAGTGTCATCGGCATACATATGGTATTGAAACCAGTGGGACTTTATTAAGGAACCTAATAATGACGTGTAGATTGAAAAGAGAAGGGGACAGAGGACAGAGCCTTGAGGTACCCCAACAGAAAGTGGTAATGAGACAGAGGATGCTCCAGAGAAGGCTACACTAAAAGTACGGTTAGATAGAAAGAAAGAGAACCACGGGAAAGCTGTGTCGCAGATGCCGAAGGATTGGAGGTTTCGGAGCAAAAGAGGGTGGTCAACAGTATCAAAGCAGAGGGAATTGGCCTTTGGATTTTGCTGTAAGTAGGTCATTGGTAACCTTGACAATTGCTGTCTCTGATGGGGAAAAAATCCAGATTTCATTGGGTCAAGAAGAGAGTTTAGTGTAAGTAAAAGGGATAGACTTGCATATACTAGCTTTTCAACTAGCTTTGAGGCAAAAGGGAGTAGGGAAATAGGATGGTAGTTAGATGGGGAGGTTGGATCGAGAGAATGTTTTTTGAGGATAGGTGTGACCAGTGCATGTTTTAGAGATGTATGAAATATACCACTGCTGAGGGAGAGGTTGAAGTTGTGTGTGAGTATAGGGGTAAGGGTAGAAGATAGGGAGGGAATAGTTGTGAGGGGATGGGGTTAATGGGGCAGGTAGTGAGGTGGGAGGACAGTATAAGGGCAGAAACTTCTTTCTCAGTAACAGGGGCAAAAGAGCTAAGTTTATGGCAATTTGGGTTTTGGATGATTGTGAGCTTTTGAAGGGATGAGAGATTGGTAGTATGTTGAGAGCTGATTTTATATCTGATGGAGTCAATTTTGTTATTGAATTGTCTGGCAAAATCTTGAGCTAAGAGATAAGTTGTATTAGGAGGTGGGGGTGGACGGAGAAGAGTATTAAATGTGGAAAACAGATGTTTTAGGTTAGAGGAAAGAGTAGAGATGAGAGTAGAGAAGTATTGTTGCTTATAAAGATTAAGGGCAGAATACTACAAGTTCAAGATGAACTTGTAGTGAAGAAAGTCAGCTGAACTCTAAAATTTTCTCCAGTGTTGCTCAGTAGTACGGGAACATCTGCATAGGTACCGTGTCAGAGGAGTATGCCAGGGCTGAGATTGTCAATGACCGATGTAATGGTGGAGTTATAGTGGCAGATAGATTGGTCAGGGCAGAAAAAGGAGGGGATTGAAGAGAGGAGAGGTTTGAGAGAGCTAGTAAGCTGTTGCTGATCTAATGACTTAGTGCATCTGTGAAGTTTGGTGTGAGGGGTACTGATGTCGCGAATAGTTCGCCGGCGAATATTTCCCGGCGAACATAGCATGTTCACGTTCGCCGCGGCGAACATATGCGAAATTCGATCCGCCCCCCATTCGTCATCATTGAGTAAACTTTGACCCTGTACCTCACAGTCAGCAGACACATTACAGCCAATCAGCGGCAGACCCTCCCTCCCACCTCCTGGACAGCATCCATTTTAGATTTATTTGGAAGCTGCATTCTTAGTGAGAGGAGGGACAGTGTAGCTGCTGCTGATTTAATAGAGAAATCGATAGCTAGGCTAGTGTATTCAGTGTCCACTACAGTCCTGAAGGACTAATCTGATCTCTGCTGTAAGGACAGCACTCCAAAAAGCCTTTTTTAGGGCTAGAAAATCAGTCTGCTTTTTTTTTTTCCTGTGTAATCTAATTGCAGTTGCCTGCCTGCCAGCGTGTGTGTCAGGCTCACAACGTATACTGTGCCCACTTGCCCAGTGCCACCACTCATATCTGGTGTAACAGTAGTGTACATTTAAAAAAACAACACTATTTTGACTGTGAAATAATAGCAGACAGCTGCCAGTACCCAAGATGGCCGCCTATAAGGCAGATGGGGAGGGTTAGAGAGCTGTTTTGAGGGGGGTCAGGGAGGTTGGGGGCTAAGGGGGGATGCTACACCACAGCATATGTAAATATGCTTAAAAAATTACATTTTTTTAAAAACCTTTTATTTTAGTACTGGCAGACTTTCTGCCAGTACTTAAGATGGCGGGGACAATTGTGGGGTGGGGGAGGGAAGGGAGCTGTTTGGGAGGGATCAGGGGGTCTGATGTGTCAGGTGGGAGGCTGATCTCTACACTAAAGCTAAAATTAACCCTGCAAGCTCCCTACAAACTACCTAATTAACCCCTTCACTGCTAGCCATAATACACGTGTGATGCGCAGTAGCATTTAGCGGCCATCTAATTACCAGAAAGCAACGCCAAAGTCATATATGTCTGCTATTTCTGAACAAAGGGGATCCCAGAGAAGCATTTACAACCATTTGTGCCATAATTGCACAAGCTGTTTGTAAATAATTTCAGTGAGAAACCTAAAATTGCGAAAAAAATTACTTTTTTTTTTATTTGATCGCATTTGGCAGTGAAATGGTGGCATGAAATATACCAAAATGGGCCTAGATCAATTCTTTGGGTTGTCTACTACACTACACTTAAGCTAAAATTAACTCTACAAGCTCCCTAGATGCTCCCTAATTAACCCCTTTACTGCTGGGCATAAAACATGTGTGGTGCGCAGTGGCATTTAGCAGCCTTCAAATTACCAAAAAGCAACGTCAAAGCCAAATAAGTCTGCTATTTCTGAACAAAGGGGATCCCAGAGAAGCATTTACAACCATTTATGCCATAATTGCATAAGTTGTTTGCAAATAATTTCTGTGAGAAACCTAAAGTTTGTGAAAAAGTGAACAATTTTTTTTATTTGATCGCATTTGGCGGTGAAATGGTGGCATGAAATATACCAAAATGGGCCTAGATCAATACTTTGGGATGTCTTCTAAAAAAAAATATATACATGTCATGGGATATTCAGGTATTCCTGACAGATATCAGGGTTCCAATGTAACTAGCGCTCATTTTGAAAAAAAGTGTTTTTGAAATAGCAAAGTGCTTCTTGAATTTATTTCCCTATAACTTGCAAAAAATCCAAGAACATGTTAACATTGGGTATTTCTAAACTCAGGACAAAATTTAGAAACTATTTAGATGTTGTACCCGCTGCGGGAGTTTGGTCTGTCACTGTGAAGCGGGCGTAACCCTTATACTACCTGATCGATACAACATCATACAACAACAATTTAGGAATGTTAGGTGATTTATACCCTTTATGGATTAAAACCAGACTCTGCATCAACTATGTAATTTTCCATGGGAGTTTTGCCATGGATCCTCCTCCGGCATGCCACAGTCCAGATGTTTGTCCCCTTGAAACAACTTTTCCATCACTATTGTGGCCAGAAAGAGTCCCTGTGGGTTTTAAAATTCTCCTGCCCATTAAAGTCTATGGCGGTTCACCCGGTTTGCCGGTTCGCAAACTTTTGCGGAAGTTCGCAAATTTTTATGTTTGCGACATCACTAGTGAGGGGTAGAGGGAAGGGGGAGTTGTAGGGAGGGATGTGATGTTGCTAGTTAGGAGATGATGGTCAGAAAGAGGAAAAGGGGAGTTTGTGAAATTTGATATAGCTGAAAATCAGATCAAGGGAGTCAATGAATTTGATTAATACCTTACAAATTTTAGATATGATAATCATAACAAGTATTAGTTATTAATTACTGTCAATATTTTATAATGATAAACTGTATTATTTAATTTGATAGTTCATTGTATTTCTACAAAATTAATTCCTAATCACTTTTGCTAAATTCATGCCAGTTTATATGCTATTTGTTATATAAAAATGATCTCTTTTGAACAGTTTCTTCTGATGCCGAGAACCTGTCAAATAAGTAGGTTAAAAATCAACAATGCCAGATGGTTCCTGGTTCCATGTATAAGGTGCTTGCTAATATTGGGTTTTTTTTAATGATTTCTATCTTAAGGGCATTTCACTTTCATTTATTTTGAGGTCCATGAAAATTACTTTGCCCCTTCACTACAATAAGTAAATTTTAAGTTAAGGTCATTGATTTCAGCAGCTATGTACGTATTACCAGATTCAATGACATGTCCTCACAAATAAAGAGCACATCATCAATATAACACAGCCCAAGGGCCAGCATAGTGGCACAGTGACTAATTGTAAATAGCAAATAGAATCAATTTATCTTTAAGATATATGTGTTTGGAGTTCAAAATCTAAAATGACTTCTGCTCTTTTCTAAAACTATATCAGTCATTACATCATTTATCTATAGTGTGGAAACAATGTTAGATTTTTGTGACATAGAATACATCAGTCTGCTGGTTGGTTCAGGCATAATTTTGGTCTTACAACACTACATTATTTCACTTAGAAAAATAGTAATGTAGAATCCTGTCAAAAAAACAATTATCTCAATAAAGAAACATTTTGGTATGAACTTAAAATACACAAGTTTTAAACACAACAACCATAGTCATTTTCAAATATACATTTTCAATTCATCATATATATATAAATAAATATATATATATATATATATATATATATATGTATGTATATATATATATATATATATATATTGACTCGATCCCAGAACTAAGCACTTCCGTTATCAAAATACTTTAACAGCTGCCAGGGTTCACTTTTCATTACTATATATATACCTGTATAGGACATCCTGGTTTTGTCCTTTTTAACGAATGGAATAAAGTTCTTCTTTTTACATACACTGCTGCCTGGAACTCGACATTATTTGCTCTTTTGAGTATAGTGCTTTTTATAGCACTTTCAGCATCATATTCCTTTCTACCTGAGCGCCTTCTCTACTTCTGCATTCTATATATATATATATATATATATATATATATATATATATATATATATATATATATATATATATTCAACAGCAATAATGGCTCTCTCCAATCTTCTTACTGTGTCAAACTTTAATATGTGATGTTTCAGGGTTTCCCCCTTTCTCAAGCAGAAAAAAACACATAGTTTTATATATAGAACATAGAATATTATATATAAATAATAGATTTTGCCCTTATCAAGGCTTGTTAATAAAAAAAATCTATATGTTTTTAAGTTTATTTAGTTTTGTTCTTATTTGATTGTTTGTTTCATATTTATTAATTTTATTTAAAAAAGTGCTGGGTGTAAGGGATTCCATTATAAAGAAGGCTGATAGGATGACTTGTTGACCTGTAGAGCAGAAGAGCAGTATACCATGTGTTTGCACTTGGCAGATTTTTGTAGAAGGGGTCTGGGATTGATTCTACAGTCATGGTACATTTTGGTACCAATGAGGTAGTTAGCATTAAATTTAGCTTCTTTTATTTAGCAATAGTAAGAACATTTTAAGCATGAACCTTTAAGCTAGTATTTTCTGAAATGCTGCTAGGGCCATGCACTAAAATAGAGATGCAAAAGGAAACTTTGGGTAGTTAATGCATGGCTTTAAAGTGGTGAAGGATTGAGTTAAGGGTGGATTGTTCCATAACAAAAAAGTAGTATCTGCTTTGGGTGAGAGGATAGAAGCAAGATTAGAGGAGCTTTTAAACTGGTAAGAGAGATGGGTGACTCTTTAACTATGAGAGGACAGATAATGTGCTCTGTGAAAGAGTTGTATCAGTAGCAACTGTGTGGACTAAATATGGAACAATTATTTTAGAAAATGAGGCTACCTTACAAAGTGTAGATGCCTTAGCGCTTATATGGGTAGTTGTAATTATTTTAAGAAAATATGGAAAATTATATTTTTAGCATAACTAAAAGATGCTGGGATAACTTACATGAGTGGGCATTTAATGAAGAGGGTTACACTTTAATCAGAAGAAGTGGGAGTAGCTAAATAGGATAAATTATATATATGCTAAGCTCACTCAAAACCTACATAAGATATTTGTTTGAGGCAGGCAATATAGCAGAGGTATTGTGCATGAAATAGATCAGGGATATTGACGAGATTTAAAATATCCAGACATTTTGAAGCCATTAAAAAAACAAAACAAAATGAAAAACAGGGTTTTTTTTCTGGAAAACAATTGAAAATTTCAGATAAAATAAAAAAATAAAATTAAGAGTGGAATACTATCACAAATTGAAAGTCATTTTGTTACCTATGGGAACATAAAATGCAGTGTGTATAAAAGTATTATGCTTGGAAAAAAAGTACAGCTTATTCATTAAATTATAAATTAAATCTTTAATAAAAGTCGTATATGTTATAAAGCTTTTAGAAATAATATTTGAGGTTTAAATATATGAACACCATGTCAAAAACTAGTATTTATCATTGTACGGGGACATATTCCGTACTACATTTTCTTAAATATTTCAAGAAAAAAAGGCTCTGAACAAAACAACAAAAAAATTTTTTTTGTTTGTGGGGCCTTCCCATCTCTAATAATGACAGAGATCATGGACTCCATGACGTAGTCATTATGTTTGCACTCATTTGCGAATAAAGTAATTTTATACTGAAAGCATTGCGACTACTCTTCATTTTTGCTTCTAATAATGACAGAGACCTCAAGAGAAAACAGAGAGCATTTATGTTGTTTAAGGAGTGTGGTACTGATTCATCCTTTCAAGTATAAAGGGAATGTATCAAAGCCTGCAAAAGGACAGTAATGCTGGTTAATTAGACAATGAATGTAGGATGATCAGCGACAAAGAGAAAGCTTAGGTGCTAAATATATATTTTTTTCTGAATACACAAGTGAGGAACTAATGGAAATAAACTGCAAAAAAAAAAAATAATAGTTCCAAATATTTCTTTGATTCTAGGTAATATCAGGAAGGAATGTCAAGGCAAATAAACCCCAAGGTTCAACTGGAATATACCCAAGGTTTTCAATGGAACTTAATAAATCTTAATTATTCAATACTCCTCAGGCATAATACCACAGTACTGACATAAAGTTGATGCAATGCCACTATTTAGTTAAAGAACCAGAGCTCATTTACTATGCTATTGATGAGTAACATAAGCAGTAGGAAAACTAAAAGAGAGGATTATAATATATTGTATTTAAGAGTATATACATAAATGACAATCCACATAGTTTTATGACATAATAGATCATGCCTCACTGATATCATTTATTTATATGATGAAGAATGAGGAATCATAAATAAAGATGAATACAAATTTAAATAACTAGAAATAGTTGACAATATTTGCACACAGGCATTTAAATATTGAAGAGAAAGGGAACAAAGAATTGTAAAAAATAGAACATTCTCACAAAAGTAAAACAGTGGAGTCTCTCAGGATCAGCATTAGGCCCAGTTCTCTTGTTTGCTAAGTTGTTTAAGGTTATTAGGTTAGAACCAAAATGTACCTGCTGTGCAAGGGAATTTGTAAAACCATGAATAACAGGTTAGTAAGCAGAAAATAAAAATTAACTCTGAAAAATGTAAGCTATAACATTGTTGAACCAATATTAAGCATGCTACCTATTATGTATAGGGCTTGGCAAAACAGAGGAATGGAAGGATTTAGGGGTTTTGTAGACAACAAGCTAAAATGCCAGCCAGCAAAAAAGCTTGTTATCATCACAAAGACACAAGCAAAATATATTGATATAAGCACTTTATACCATTTTTCTGAATAACATCCAGGTGGTTCTGCCCTTTCTCCTCACTCATGTGTAAGTATCCCATGAGAGCTTGTGCTGACCATGCACATGCTTTTTATTATGCAGCACAGTCGTGTTAGATCAGTGGGGAGATGATCTTCATAGCATAGAATGAAGCAATGCATGCACAGTTTCTGCATTATACAGAAAAGTATGTAGAAAAGCAGTGCTTTTGAATCTGTAGGTAGTAATAATGTAGCTTTACTGGTAAAAACAAAGTTACATTATTGTGTTAAATGAGTTGCATGATTTCTTTTTTAAATATAATTTCAGTGTAGAGTGTTTCATTAAGTTATGAGGAATAGTTAGTCAACTTGGTCTGTTTACTCCAGAAAGAAGGTGCTTGGTGTGATTATATGAACAAATAAATATAGAGCATCAGTGGAAGCACTGTTCCAAGGAAATTGTTTGGTCATAATCTAAGGCCAGACAAAAAAAAGTAATCTCCAGCAAAGAAAATGTTTATTCACTGTAAATGCAATCAGAATTGGAACTTTGTACCTAAGAACATTGTGATTACCAGTGCAGTAGATCATTTTAAATAGGCTTTTAATGTACTAGGCGATAAGCCTGCCCAGAGGGCAGTCTATTTTAAAAAAAACTACAAACCCCAAAGCTAAAATTACACAAAATAAAAAAATGTAAAATTACAGAAAAAATAAAAATTTTAAACCTAAACTAATACCTAAACTAATACCCATTGCCCAAAAAATCCTAATCTAAAAAAAAAAGCCACCCCAAAAAATATTAAAAAAAGCCTAAGACTAAGCCCCAAATAGGTACTCACCGTTCCTGAAGTCAGACGGAGAAGGTCTTCTTCCAGGAGGCTCCATCATCTTCTATATTCATTCGGAATGAAGCGGAGGTGCAGAGCTGTCTTCCCCGATGCATGGATAGGTCCTTGGAGGTGGCGGTCCTCGGAGGCTGCGGCGTTCCTCGGTGGCATGAGGGTCCTTTTAATCCGATGTCTGTCGTACACTGAAGATTGAATGCAAGGTACCGCATTCAATTTGGGCCGGGGTACCTTGTATTCCTATTGGCTTGAAATTTTTAAATCAGCCAATAGGATTAGAGCTACTGGAATCCTATTGGCTGTTCAAATCAGCCAATAAGATTTCAGTAGCTCTCATCCTATTGGCTGATTTCAAAATTTCAGCCAATAGGAATGCAAGGTTCCCCAATAAATATGTGGTATCTTGCATTTAATCTTCTGTGTCCAGCGGACAGTCACATGAAGTTGAGCTCCATGCCACTTTAGACTGGCACTGCTAACGACTGCCGCTGAGGACTGCCACTGAGAACCGCCGCTGAGGACTGCCGATGAGAACCGCCGATGAGGACCGCCGATGAGGATCCATGCATAGGGGAAGCCAGCTCTGCACCTCTGCTCTGCGCTGCCTTCGCTCCGGATGAAGATAGAAGATGATGGAGCCGTCTGGAAGAAGATTTTCTCTGCCAGACTTCAGGAACGGTGAGTACCTATTTGGGGGTTAGATTTAGGATTTTTTTTATTTTTTATTTTTAAGATTAGGGATTTATTGGGCTTTTAAAAGAGATGAAAGCCCTTTTAAGGACAGTAAAATAGCTAAATGCCCTTTTAAGGGCAATGCCAATACAAATGCCCCCTTAGGGGCAATGGTTAGTGTTTGTTAGTTTTTTTATTTTGGGGGGTTTGGTGGGTGGGGGGTTTTTACTGTTAGGGAGGACTTAGTATTTTTAAGTGTAAAAGAGCTGTTTAACTTAAGACAGTGCCCTACAAAAGGCCCTTTTAAGGGCTATTGGTAGTTTAGTTTAGATTAGGGGGTGTTTTTATTTTGTGGGGCTTTTTATTTTCATAGGGATTAGGTTTCATTTTTTATTTATTAATGTTAGACTTTTTTATTTTTGTAATGTTAGATTCATTTTTTTGTAATTTAATGTTAGATTTTTTTTATTTTAATTGTAATTTAGTAGTAATAGGGGTTGATTTAGGGGGTGTTAGGTTAGGGGGCTTAGTAATTAAATTAGTTTTTTGTGTTGTGGGGGGTTGGCGGTTTAGGAGTTAATAGGTTAATTTGGTTTATTGCGATGTGGGGGTTTGGCAGTTTAAGGGTTAATAGGTTAATTAGGTTTATTGTGATGTGGGGGGTTGGCGGTTTAGGGGTTAATAGTATAATTAGTTGGCGTTGTGGGGGTTTGGTGGTGTGAGGGTTAGGTAGTTTCTGTTGTAGTAGTTTAGCAATTTAAGTTTTTTTTTTTTTTGTTAATGCTTAGTACGGGCGGTTATGTTGATTTATTTTTTTAATACTTTGTGCGGGCGGTTATTTTTTTTTCTTAATACTTCGTGTGGGCGGTTAATTTTTTAAAATTATTTCTTGCGGGCGGTTATGTGTTTTTTAGTTTTTTAATGCGGACGGTTGCATGTTTTTTTTTTTAAGGATTCATTTGCCTATGCTGCATCCAGGTGGATTATTTTGGCTGCGTGCGCAGCCAACATTCCTTTGTGGATGCGTGCGCAACTGGAGACGGACATGTTACAAATGCGATTATAGTATAGATTTAGGCTAAACATAGAATCCTTGGCTATGATTGCTAGTGTTAAATGGGAAACTTTTTAAAGGTAATACTGTCAGTTCACTTGGCTGGAGTTCTAAATAAAAAAAACAGTGATCAAAGGGGGTAGGAGAAGATTGAACTTGATGGCATTTTTGTCTTTTTCCGACCTCATCTACTGTGTCACTACTATGTGTCACTCTTTTATTTTAGGGATTAATGTAGGTGAAATGTGTGACCTATGATAAATGGCAATTTCCCCTTAGTAAACCATTAGTATAGAATTGAATTGGTTATGTTTAAAATGCATAGGTGTTGTTATGTTATTGCTTTAGCACTTAATATATATTATTTGTTTGTCTTTTCTAAATACTTAGAAAAGTTAAAACTTTTCTTAAGAAAAAACCTTCCAAGTATGCTCCGTGAAGAAAATGCACATCTAGATAGCTACAGAAACACATTCCTTTGTTTGTTTTTTAGCTCTTGATATTTGTATAGATGGAGGTGTAAAATACTATTAAGAGAAAATATTAAAAACAAGATCTGGACACTTTTTTGAGTAGATTAAGATTTATTTTTACTTTGTCTTTCCTCTTTAAGAAAAAAACAATTACAAACTATTTTCATTCAAAAACATACTGTAAACACATGAATAGTTACTGTTAATGCATAGATTATGGAAATATATAAAACCAATATAAATTAAAAAAGATGAAGTAAAATGTTGACATCTCTCAAGACTATCAGTAAGGTTCATCAATGTTGGCATGTCTATGATTTTGTATCCATGAGAAAACTCCTCTAGTTTCCTATTGCATGCACAAATAGGACCCATGTCTTATACGTAATGCAATATTATACACATAGACAAAAGACTATAAAAATGAAACATTCCTTCTAACGAGCAGCACTGTTCCTTCAACATGTGCTGCTTTAACATCTGTAATGAATTTGTCATCTTGCCATGATACTAAAGACAAAGGAGAAGCCTTCCTGTCATTTACAAGTTTGACGGCTTCTGTATAAATTTGAAAATTTGGTTTAGAAAACTCTCTTCACCCTCTGCTCCTACTGTGCAGGACATCACAGGGGGAATAGTTGGTTTAGATGTAAAGCTTAATAATGCTTAAATAAAAACAATATACCAGATACATATACCCCTCCCCTTCGAATATATTTTTAAGGGTTCCCTAGGGGATGTTATATATTACTTTCACCAATAAACCTTCATTAACATGTGGGGCTTTTTCAAGCTTACATTAGGTCCAGATTTCCATAGTTTTTTAAATTTGATTGGATAACAACCATCTCTTAAAGTCATAGGGCCATATTGCAAGTAGAGCCCAAAATATTGCTTTCGTTTAAGCAATATTTGCACTCCACTTTGTAATACCAGCACAGGCAAATGTGCGCTTGTACTATGAGTTAGGTTCAATGTGCCCGGGCTCACATTGCATAGAAGCTTTGTACTCAAGAGAACGTGCTTCCATAGACCTGAGACACGGCATGAGAACTAGTGCAGTGAAGGGATTAAGTTGTGCAGTGATGGGCAGCAAATATAAATATATACTTATATGTGTATAAGCCTATACAAATATATATACTGGGAACTGACAGTTCCCATAGACTGCAATGCAAAGGCACTTTTCAGTGCCATTTTTTCTTCCAAATACCCCACACCCACCACATTTAACCACATAAAACCACGGCATACAGTTTTCTAAAAAAAAAAAAAAAAAAGATGCTATTATTTTTTTTAATTTTATTTTTTAATAATTGAAACAAACAATAACATTTGGGGGCTGATATCTGGTTCATTTTTGGAGCGCTAATTGCTATTGGGAGCTTGCGGTAGCAATACCCAGCCACTTGCAATGGCTGGTTATTTATTGTGTGCCTTCAAACAGGCAAATATACACGTTTGCGGATGGCGATAAATTAGCACTCCAATCTGGCCCATAGCATTCTATCATTTCTAAAGATGGTATTGCTAGTAATGACATCCTTGTATTAAGGAACAATATTACAGTTTACACTGTTTGCCTCTTTCTGTGAAAAACATAATGTCTTTTCATGTGTTCTTGTCATATTTAAAGTAATATCCCTTTGTAAGACATTATTAGCCTATGTTTATTAAAGAAACATAATCTATGGTTTTAACCCATGTGATTGCGTGTACTCTATATTTTAAAAATCAATCCAGTATAAGAAGACAATTAAGATATCCTTATCCAAAAATGTCACACCGAATATTCTGGAATATTAATTTCCCTAAATATTTGTTGGCTGCACTATTCGGTATTCGTTTATTTTAAAATTAAATCAATACTAAATTTTAGTTAAACATTTACATTAATTTTTGTTAAAACGAAGGTAAATGTTCAAAGCTACAGGTGAAAAGTTCACCTATAGCTAGAATACTTACCTTAACGCACTCTGGAGTGTGTGCTAACCCAATCCTCTTCTTGACAGAGCCTCGGTTGCAGCTTAATGCTCTCAGTTCCCAGGAATCTGCACAAACTTTTTTGCAGGTCCACGGAGCCAAGCACGCTAAGCTTCCTATTAGCGTGGCCAGGGCTCTTGCAAGGAGAGGATTAGGTTAGCTTGCTCTACAGAAGGTGTTAAGGTAAGTATTAACCCTACCAGTATTTTTTCATTTTCTGTAATCTTCTTTGGTGAATTCATTCAGATATTCGTTAAGTTAAAAAGAAAATTTGTAAGAACAGAAATGCACAGAAATGCACATCTCTAATATACTGTACATAAATGTTATGATGAAATTATTATTATGCCCATACACTATGCCGCAGGTGGACAAGTTTTTAGGCTTGTCAAAATATGTGTATGTGTGAATGTATCATGTGTATATATGTGTATTTATGTGTATTTATATGTGTAAATATGTATCTGCACATATACATACATATAAAAGCATATGTACACATAAATATACAAATATAGATATCTAGACATAATACACTTTTGAGCCTTTCCCAGTAAAAAAAACCCCTTAAAATATGCAATATTATTTTCAATCCATTTTAATATGTTTTAAATTAAATTCTTGAAATTAATATGTTCTTCACTTAGAATTTTTTTTTTTAATTTTAGTTTAAAAAAAATTAAATAAATATATATATACAAGTCCTGTGTACACAGGCCATTTTTTGCAGTACAGTGGTTCCAACCCTTGCTCTCTCTCTATCCCCCCTCTATTTTGCTCTCTCCCCCCTCTCTTTTGCTCTCTCTCTCCCACCTCTCTTCTGAAATCTGCCCCTCTCTATATTTTGCTCTCTCTCTCCCCCTTCTCTTTTGCTCTTTCTCCCCTTTCTTTTGATCTCTATCTCCCCGCTCTTTTGCTCTCTCTCTTCCCCTCTTTTGCTCTCTCCCCCTCTCTTTTGCTCTCTCTATCCCCCCTCTTTTGCTCTCTCTCTTCCCCCTTTCTTTTTCTCTCTCCCCCTCTGTGTTGCTGTCTCTCTTCCCCTCTTTTGCTCTCTCTATCCCCCCTGTTTTGCTCTCACTCCCCTTTCTTTTTATCTCTTTCCCCCCTCACTTTTGTTGTTTCTCTCCCTCTCTTTTGCTGTCTCTCTCCCCCTCTCTTTTTCTCTATCTCTCCCCCTCGTTTTTGTTCTCTCTAACCCCACTCTTTCACTCTCTCTCCCCCCTTTTTTTTGCTTTCTCCCCCCTCTCTTTTGCTGTCTCTCTCCCTCTATTTTGCTCTCTCTATCCCCCTCTTTTGCTCTCTCTATCCCCCCTCTTTTGCCCTCTCTCCCTCCCCTATCTTTTGCTCTCTCTCTCCCTTCTCTTTTTCTCTCTCTCTCCCCCTATATTTTGTTCTCTCTATCCCCCCTATTTTGCTCTATCTATCCCCCTCTTTTGCTCTCTCTACCCCCCTTTCTTTTGCTCTCTCCCCCTCTATTTTGCTGTCTCTCTCCCCCTCTTTTGCTCTCTCTATCCCCCCTCTTTTGATCTCTCTCCCTTTTCTTTTGGTCTCTTTTCTCTCTCTATTTTGCTGTTTATCTCTTCTCTCTTTTGCTGTCTCTCTTCCCTCTCTTTTGCTCTCTCTATCCCCTCTCTTTTGCTCTTTCTCTTTCCCCCTCTCTTTTGCACTCTCTCTCTCCCCTCTCTTTTGCACTCTCCCCCCTCTCTTTTGCTCTCTCTCTCCCCCCCTCTCTCCCCCTCTCTTTTTCTCTCTCTCTCTCCCCTCTCTTTTGCTCTCTCTATCCCCCTCTTTTGCTCTCTCTCCCTTTTCTTTTGCTCTCTTTTCCCTCTCTATTTTGCTGTTTATCTCTTCTCTCTTTTGCTGTCTCCCTTCCTTCTCTTTTGCTCTCTCTATCCCCTCTCTTTTGCTCTTTCTCTTTCCCCCTCTCTTTTGCACTCTCTCTCTCCCCTCTCTTTTGCACTCTCCCCCTCTCTTTTGCTCTCTCTCTCCCCCTCTCTTTTTCTCTCTCTCTCTCCCCTCTCTTTTGCTCTCTCTCTCTCCCCTATCTTCCCCCTCCCTTTCCCCCCCTATTTTTTGCGCTCTCCCCCTCTCTTTTGCTCTCCCCCTTTCTCCCCCCTCTCTTTTGCTGTCTCTTTCCCTCTCTTTTGCTCTCTCTATCCCCCCTCTTTTGCTCTCTCCCTATCTCCCCTCTTCTAAACTCTTTCTTTCATGGTCGCACGCCCCCGCCCGGCATCCACCCGCGTCACTCCCAGCCCCATCACGCACGCGTCATGCCCGCGTCACAACTACGCATGACAGCTCTTCAGACAATAACACTTTGCCTTTTATATTATAGGATATATATATATATATATATATATATATATATATATATATATATTTATATATTTATATTTATGTATATTTGTTTACTTTCCAAAGAATTTGTACTCTCACCGTATTAATGACATCTGTATACATCTACATCTTTAAATAGTAGTTTTACAAAAATGCTTTATAAATGCAGTAAAAAGCTGCACAAAAAAGATTGCCTTACTCAAAATATATAAGGAACAGAGGTAAGCGTAATACAAAAAGAATAGTATTGTCCATACATTCACACTAATTTTATTAAGGGATAAGAAGAAAAACCAGACAATACACACACACCACAATTTAAATTAGTTAAACTCTGAGTAAATGTATAATAACCTATAGTGATACATTGTATACCAAAGTAGCAAATAAAGTATAATGAAGAGCCAGAGTAGCAATATTGTAATTTAAAAAATTCCAGCTGATCTAAGGCTAAGCACCTGCTATAGCGGGAGCTACAATTAATATTACTCTATCTGGTAGATAGTTATAGTTCCTCCTTTTAATTACTTACTCTGATGTTTTTGATATTTTGATAACCGCTGATATAACAATCATATCTACCAGATACAAAAGTAAAGAAATCTTTTTTGTGCAGCGTTTTACTGCATTTTTGTAAAACAAATTACATATTATTGATGAATACTCTTAATTCAGAGGCCTGCTAGATTAATGCTTTATATTTTATATATTGCCTCTGAATTTAATAAGCTTTAAAGGTGTATCACCCTCACTCTACTTTAACCCAATCTTTAAATATTCATATGGATATATATGTATAGATATATATTTTACAAATATATATATATATATATATATATATGTGTGTGTATGCATGTATGTATGTATATATTTATATAGCACAAAACATGAAGCACTCCAGAGGTCTTTCATATGAGTCACCTTTAATTAGTGAACGTTTTCGGGCAATAAACTGCCCGTCCTCAAACTTACAAGGTTTACAGAAAACTTACCACCCAGCTGTGTTATAAACCGCCACCAGAGAAAAGTGCACCACGCTCTCCACGGTGGATGCGCCGTCCCTAACGAGTGACGTCATCGCCCGTGGCAATGTGCAGGGACTACAATAAACAAAACAGAAAAACAACATGATTATCAACCAAGAAGCGCACATAGCAAGCGCTCAACTTAAAAGATTGCAAACATCAGCACTGTTAATGACAATGTCAAATACACAATATATCGCTATGTGATATATCTAATGCTACATACAGTTGCCTAAGCAACCAATAATAAATAAACGATGTATGCAGAAGATATGTGAAGACAAAAACTAACCATAGCAACAGTATTTCATTGTCTAAACATGTCAGACACCACTAGACAGAATATGGCTACACTAATTGGGTAAAAAACATGGGGGCCAAATCTGAGAAGTGGGGTCTCATAATAAGACAAGTTAAAAAATGATGATAGACAAATGGGAATGGCAAGTTAGACATATTAGAAATATGACAATATTATTACTGTAATTGTTAAAGGTACCATTCAAAAAAATGCTAGAACGGAACATGGCTCTCAAAAAATTATAAACAGCAATTAACATATATATATATGAATAATTCTGGACTCCAGCAAAGATGACAGCTGGTGGGAGGGGATCATAAGAACACCTGCCAATCCAACTGTGTGTTCAGCCCATAAGGCACAAGAGTGTTCAATTCAAATGTCCATTTTGCTTCTTTTTGGAGAAGCAATCGGTTCCTATCACCTCCTCTTAACAGTGGCGGTACATGGTCAATGATTGTATACTTGAGGTCCATAACACTGTGTTTCAGATCCAAAAAGTGTCTGGCCTCTGGTTGCTCCGATGTGCCCTTACTGAGTGCCGTCTTGATAGCAGATCGATGATTTGCCATACGTGTACGCAGGTCATCACTGGTCTTTCCTACATAGTACAACCCACAAATACAATGTATGAGGTATATTATATGTGTAGTAGTACACGTAAGGTGAAATTTTCGTTTATGTGGATGAGTGAAACAAGGACCAGTTATCAAACCTCCACATGTTGTGCAGCCAAGGCATTGAAAGACCCCTGGTCATGTAGAAGTTTTGTAACAATGTATCGGGTCAGTTTTAATTAATAAGTCACGTAATGACTTCGACCTCCTGTAGCCCACCCTTGGTGGTTCAGCTTTGTGTAAAGGTAATGATCTGTCCGTGTTAATGATCTTCCAATGTTTATTAAGAATGTCCTTGAGAGGACCCTTGTCACCTGTAAAAGTTGTTACAAATGTCATCCTTTTGTCCTCCTTCTTAGGTTCCCAGTCCCTGGCCTTGCAAACCTGATCACGTTGTTCCTTCAGTAGTTTATCAGGATAATTCCTGGTTCCAAAACGTTGGACCATCTCAGTGAGTTGTTCATCTCTTTTGTCCATTTCGGAGTTATTCCTGACCACTCTAAGCAATTGCGATTTAGGCAATGCTTTCTTCAGTGTTGGAGGATAGCAACTTGTGTAATGTAATAAGGAGTTTCTATCGGTCTCCTTTCTATACAATGTTGACTGAATTTTGCCATTACCTATATATAGCCTGACATCTAGAAAGTAAATCTGTGTTTTGCTGGACATCATTTTGAACTTCAAAGCCATATTTGCCCCATTTAGCTGTTGAAACCAGTTCTCCAAGCTGGCTGACATTCCAGACCAAATCAGGAACAGGTCATCTATATACCGCTTAAAGAAGCGAATATTCTTGACCTTGAATAGTTCCGTCCCAAACTCCTTGAAATGGGCCATAGACCCCATCGCCGTCCCATTCATCTGTAGATAGAAGGATTGTTCAAAACAGAAAAAAATTGGTGGTCAGGCAAAATTCCAGTAATTGCAGGACTATCTCAAGAGGGGGTCCAATGTATGGATATCTGCAAAGGTGGAATAAGACAGCAAGTAGCCCTTCCCCATGGGGGATTACCGTATATAGACTAGTCACATCTAATGTAACTAGCCATGTATCTTCATCCATGTCCTCAAATTTATTAAGCATCTCCAAAAGTGCCATAGAATATCTTAAGTATGATGGTGAATGATACACCAAAGTCTGAAGAAACTTGTCCACAAAGGTAGCAATGGGTTGCTGCAGTGAGTCTATTGAGGAAACAATGGGTCTGCCAGGTGGGGGTGAAATCCCCTTATGTATTTTGGGGAGGGTGTAAAGAACCGGGGTTCTAGGATGTGTTACCACCAGGTAGAGGTAGGTTTCTTTATTGATAAAGCCCTGATCATATATCAGTTTGACATATTCATCTAGCTGTTTCTAGAATGTCTGTGTAGGGTCGTGTGGTAGTGGTCTATATGTGCCTGCATCTGCAAGCTGTGATACGATCTCCATCCTGTAATCTTTGTAATTGAGGATGACCACTGCCCCACCCTTGTCAGCTTCACGTATAATTAAATCCTTGTTGTCTGTAAGATTTCTTAGGACTTTCCAATCCTCTTTTGAGAAGTTGTTGAAAGTCTCTTTTTGTTTTGAAACTATAGACTGATTCATATCCTCCTGTAATAATCTTGTAAAGGTATTTATACTAGCGTTACCAAAGTGAGGAGTATATGTAGATTTTTTCTTCAGTTGATTGTGGTCTGTATCTGTATCTGATACTGATCAAGCACAAAATCCTACTCAAGAGATACAATACCCCCAAGGAGTTACAACACGCTCAAAAAACTACAGAGGAAGAAGGGGCAGATCAGGAGAGGTGGGTATAAGAGGAAAACCACCCATACATCCACAGAAATGAAGATGCTCAATTATATAGTAGTCAATCTGAGTGATTATCCCCTGAGTGACTCTGAAATTAAGATTCTAAACAAGGAACTTACTTTTGTTCCAACGACTAGAACTGACCCGTTTGACTTCTATATTGATACAAAAAAATTTAAAAGATTACTTTCCCTGAAAGAAAAATTTGAGGAATCAGATACAGACCACAATCAACTGAAGAAAAAATCTACATATACTCCTCACTTTGGTAACGCTAGTATAAATACCTTTACGAGATTATTACAGGAGGATATGAATCAGTCTATAGTTTCACAATAAAAAGAGACTTTCAACAACTTCTCAAAAGAGGATTGGAAAGTCCTAAGAAATCTTGCAGACAACAAGGATTTAATTATACGTGAAGCTGACAATGGTGGGGCAGTGGTCATCCACAATTACAAAGATTACAGGATGGAGATCGTATCACAGCTTGCAGATGTAGGCACATATAGACCACTACCACACGACCCTACACAGACATTCAAGAAACAGCTAGATGAATATGTCAAACTGATATATGATCAGGGCTTTATCAATAAAGAAACCTACCTCTACCTGGTGGTAACACATCCTAGAACCCCGGTTCTGTACACCCTCCCCAAAATACATAAGGGGATTTCACCCCCACCTGGCAGACCCATTGTTTCCTCAATAGACTCACTGCAGCAACCCATTGCTACCTTTGTGGACAAGTTTCCTCAGCCTTTGGTGTATCATACACCGTCATACTTAAGAGATTCTATGGCATTTTGGAGATGTTTAATAAATTTGAGGACATGGATGAAGATACATGGCTAGTTACATTAGATGTGACTAGTCTATATACGGTAATCCCCCATGGGGAAGGGCTACTTGCTGTCTTATTCCACCTTTGCAGATATCCATACATTGGACCCCCTCCTGAGATAGTCCTGCAATTACTGGAATTTTGCCTGACCACCAATTTTTTCCGTTTTGAACAATCCTTCTATCTACAGATGAAGGGGACGGCGATGGGGTCAAACATGGCCCCTTCGTATGCCAATCTGTTTATGGCCCATTTCGAGGAGTTTGGGACGGAACTATTCAAGGTCAAGAATATTCGCTTCTTTAAGCGGTATATAGATGACCTGTTCTTGATTTGGTCTGGAACGTCAGCCAGCTTGGAGAACTGGTTTCAACAGCTAAATGGGGCAAATATGGCTTTGAAGTTCAAAATGATGCCCAGCAAAACACAGATTGACTTTCTAGATGTCAGGCTATATATAGGTAATGGCAAAATTCAGTCAACATTGTATAGAAAGGAGACCGATAGAAACTCCTTATTACATTACACAAGTTGCCATCCTCCAACACTGAAGAAAGCATTGCCTAAATCGCAATTGCTTAGAGTGGTCAGGAATAACTCCGAAATGGACAAAAGAGATGAACAACTCACTGAGATGGTCCAACGTTTTGGAACCAGGAGTTATCCTGATAAACTACTGAAGGAACAGCGTGATCAATTTTGCAAGGCCAGGGGCTGGGAACCTAAGAAGGAGGACAAAAGGATGACATTTGTAACAACTTTTACAGGTGACAAGGGTCCTCTCAAGGACATTCTTAATAAGCATTGGAAGATCATTAACACGGACAGATCATTACCTTTACACAAAGCTGAACCACCAAGGGTGGGCTACAGGAGGTCGAAGTCATTACGTGACTTATTAATTAAAACTGACCCGATACATTGTTACAAAACTTCTACATGGTTGGATATAAAAAAACCAGGGGTCTTTCGATGCCTTGGCTGCACAACATGTGGAGATTTGATAACTGGTCCTTGTTTCACTCATCCACATAAACGAAAAGTTTATAAACACAAATTTCACCTTACGTGTACTACTACACATATAATATACCTCCTACATTGTATTTGTGGGTTGTACTATGTAGGAAAGACCAGTGATGACCTGCGTACACGTATGGCAAATCATCGATCTGCTATCAAGACGGCACTCAGTAAGGGCACATCGGAGCAACCAGTGGCCAGACACTTTTTGGATCTGAAACACAGTGTTATGGACCTCAAGTATACAATCATTGACCACGTACCGCCACTGTTAAGAGGAGGTGATAGGAACCGATTGCTTCTCCAAAAAGAAGCAAAATGGACATTTGAATTGAACACTCTTGTGCCTTATGGGCTGAACACACAGTTGGATTGGCAGGTGTTCTTATGATCCCCTCCCACCAGCTGTCATCTTTGCTGGAGTCCAGAATTATTCATATATATATATATTAATTGCTGTTTATAATTTTTTGAGAGCCATGTTCCGTTCTAGCATTTTTTTGCATGGTACCTTTAACAATTACAGTAATAATATTGTCATATTTCTAATATGTCTAACTTGCCATTCCCATTTGTCTATCATCATTTTTTAACTTGTCTTATTGTGAGACCCCACTTCTCAGATTTGGCCCCTGTGTGTTTTACCCAATTGGTGTAGCCATATTCTGTCTAGTGGTGTCTGACATGTTTAGACAATGAAATACTGTTGCTATGGTTAGTTTTTGTCTTCACATATCTTCTGCATATATCGTTTATTTATTATTGGTTGCTTAGGCAACTGTATGTAGCATTAGATATATCACATAGCGATATATTGTGTATTTGACATTGTCATTTACAGTGCTGATGTTTGCAATCTTTTAAGTTGAGTGCTTGCTATGTGCGCTTCTTGGTTGATAATCATGTTGTTTTTCTGTTTTGTTTATTGTACTCCCTGCATGTTGCCACGGGCGATGACGTCACTCGTTAGGGGTGGCGCATCCACCGTGGAGAGCGTGGTGCACTTTTCTCTGGTGGCGGTTTATAACACAGCTGGGTGGTAAGTTTTCTGTAAACCTTGTAAGTTTGAGGACGGGCAGTTTATTGCCCGAAAACGTTCACTAATTAAAGGTGATTCAAATGAAAGACCTCTGGAGTGCTTCATGTTTTGTGCTATGTTAATGTTTTGATTAGCACCCGAGGCTATTGTTTCCCAATATCTGGAGTGCACTTTGCTTGACTATATATATTTATTTATATATATATATATATATATATATATATATATATATATATATATATATATGTATAATATTGAATTTTGGGAAGAGACCTATAATCTATCTATATCATATTGAAAAAGCCCCTAAGGTAAATTCCCAGTAGAGGAAAATACTGGTGCAGACCCTTAGAGTAATTAGACCTTTAAAGAAAGATATGGATAAAACTGATAGTCTTCTATCAGTTTTATCCATATCTTTCTAGGTCTTCTATAGGTCTTCTATATATTTATATATATATATATATATATATATATATATATATATATATATATATATATATATATATATATATATATATAGTCATGGCCAAACATATTGGCACCCCTGCATTTCTGCCAGATAGTGCACCAGAAAATTGTTGCAATTACAAATCTTTAGGCATTCTCATGTTTATTTATTTTGTTTGTATTGGTATGACACAAAAAGTGGAGAATTATAAGCCTAATCTGACACATTCCACACAAAACTCCAAAAATGTACTGGACAAAATTAGTGGCACCTTCTCAAAATTGTAAGAAATAATTGCATTCCAAGTTTGTGATGCTCCTGTAATTTGTAACAAGGTGACAGTCTCTTCTCCCTTTCCGTTGATTGAACAGCTGCTGTGTGACTTTTCTTTGACATTGTGTCAAAAAGAGGTTTTGAAAGAATTGATACTGTCTCTAAACGAGATGTACATATTGTTGTAAACAGAATTTAATTTAACCAAAATGCAACTGTGATGCTAATTCACCTGTTTATCTGCCAATGGACCAGCTAAAACATTGTACAAATGTATATTCCTGCATCATTTTTTATATCCTTGAGGTTTATATGCAAATATTTATTTAATGATTTGTTTCTGCCATCAATCCAAAAATAGTTTAGTAAATATTGGACCATCTTTCTGTCTTTCTCTCTTTCTTTCTTTCTTTCTTTCTTTCTTTCTTTCTTTCTTTCTTTCTTTCTTTCTTTCTTTCTTTTTCATTTAATATGAATGTTTTTAATCAAAATCTGTTTCAGATAATACAGCATCAATCCTTACACAAAGAAGTGGATTTTGTAATATGTAATTTGTAACTAAACTCACCTGTATCAATTAACAGGTGCTGACAATATAGAAATTACATCGGTAACCAGCTAAAATGGTGAAAAATGTACTCAACCTTTCTGTTGTGTGTCCTGTGTGCCATACTGAGCATGCAGAAGAGAAAGAGCAGCAAAGAATTGTCTGAGGATTTGAGAACAAAAATTGTGGAAAAGCATGGACAATCTTAAGGTTACAAGTTCATCTCCCGAGCTCTTAATGTTCTGGTGTCCACTTGTCGCAACATTGTAAAGAAGTTTACAGAAAAAATAACGAAGGAAACTTAAACCCACTGTGTTGAAAGATCCGCTTAAAATAGTTATAAAACAAATATGATACTTTTCGAAACAGTTTAAATGAAAACAAAATATTTAATTAATCTCAAATTATCACATAAAACAAACGATATTTAACAAACGATATTTCACTAAGAGTATATGTTGATCAGGCTTATAGCAAACTAGTGTAGTATCCAAGTGTAGAATATGGCAATCCATGTAACAATATTAAAAATAAAATAAAAATAAAAAAAATGAGCATAAAAAAGTTAAAACAAATACACCCTATCAATATAACAACAGCAAGAAGTGGTCAGAAGGTGGCGGATGTTTTCAGACAACAACGATATCCACAATGATGTCACAGATGTGACCGGAGAGGTTCTCAAAGACTGATAAGATCCTTCCCTTCAGTGGCGACTTCACCGTGCTGATCCTTAGTTGAGCTGACTCTACCCAGGCGTACGCATATGATTTGAACAATGCCAGTGTGTCAACACGCTCAGTGGATTACTCTGTTCTAATATCAAATGTACTTTGTTCTCTTGGCATCCTTTCTTGAAAATCATATGTACATATCCTCAGCAGCAGCAATGCACTACAGCATATTGTAACATGGTTCTATTGCTACTATATATGTATATATGTAAGATTGCCATATTCTACACTTTGATACTACACTAGTTTGCTATGCGCCTGATCAACGTATACTCTTAGTGAAATATCTTTTGTTAAATATTGTTTGTTTTATATGTGATAATTTGTGATATATTAAATATTTTGTTTTCATTTTAACTGTTTCTCAAGTATCATATCTGTTTTATAACTATTTTAGGCTGATCTTTCAGCGCAGTGGGTTTAAGTTTCCTTCACTTTGTGAAGTTTCTTTATTTTTCTAAATTACATCAGAGGTTGGGGATCCCCTGTTTTGTCCACCTGCTTAATAGTAATTATCAGCGCAGAGTCTACTCCCTTTTTTTTGCAAGAAGTTTACAGCCCATGGCAGGGTAGCTAATCTCCCTGGGCGTGAATGAAAGAGAAAAATTTATCAACGATTGCAACGGATTGTTCGAATGGTGGATAAAGAACCTTGATCAACTTTCAGACAAATTCAAGCTGACCTTCAGGCACATGGTACAAATGTGTCAGCTCGCACTATAAGTCACCATCTGAATGAAATTGGTCGCTATGGTAGGAGACCCAGGTGGACCCCACTGCTGACACAGAAACATAAAAAAGCCAGATTAGAGTTTGCCAAAACTTAACTGAGTAAGCCAAAATCCTTTTGGGAGAATGTGCTGTGGACACACAAAACAAAATTATAGCTTTTTGGTAAAGCCCATCATTCTAGTGTTTTCAGAAAGAAAAATGAGGCTTTTAAAGATAATAATATAGTCCCTACAGTCAAACATGGTGGAGGTTCACTGATGTTTTGGGGTTGTTTTGTGGCTTCAGGCTCTGAATTGACTGTGTGCATGGCATTAGGAAATATGAAGACTACCAAAGAATTCTGTGGTGCAATGTAGGGCCGAGTATTAGAAAGTTGGGTCTCCGTCAGAGGTCCTGGGTCTTACAGCAGGACAATGACCCAAAGCACACATCAAAAAGCACCCAGAAATGGTTTAAGACAAAGTGCTGAGTACTGAACTGGCCAGTAATGAGTCCAGATCTCAATCCCATAGAGCACCTGTGGAGAGATCTCAAAACAGCAGTTGGGAATAGGAACCCTTCCAATCAGAAATACCTGGAGCAGTTGGCAAAAGAAGAGTGGTCCAAAATAGCAGTAGAGAGGTGTAAGAAACTCATTGATGGTTACAGGGTGCGATTGATTTCAGTTATTTTTTCCAAGGTGTGTGCTACAAAACATTAATTTTAGGGTGCCAATAATTTTGTCCAATCCATTTTTAGAGTTTTGCGTGGATTGTGTCAGATTTAACTTTTTTTCTCCACCTTTTTTGTGTCATACTATTACAAACAAAAGAAATAACCATGAGAATTGCAACAATTTTCTGAGCGAAGTGGTGCATTATCCAACAGAAATGCAGGGGTGCCAATATTTTTGGCCATTACTATATTATATATATATATACACATATACTTCTAAAAAATAAAAATAATATTTTCCTTTAAGTGAAGTACATAGGAATTTGAAGTATTCCTCGTGCACTTTCGGATTTAGCACGGTTGGTCTAGCACAGTTTGGTATAAATAGTAAAAAAAGTTTTTAGCATGCCCAGTCTGAGAGGGAAGAGGAAGTTAGCGTGGTCGCTGGATCTTTCGCCCTCACATTAACATTTTACTTTCAACTTGTAATACCAGCACTAAACTGGGAGTGCTTATTTTGTACCTTGAGTGCAGTTAGAACTCATGAGAGAATAAAATGTTTCACTCCTCTTGTAACCTAGGCCATTATTGGTGCATTCGTTTGATGTAACTATAAAAATTAAAATGTATTCATATATATGTTACAAAAGAAATACAATGTACAGATGTAAGATGGTAAAAAAACAGCAATCTGTAACAAATGGACTAAGAACTAATATTATCCTTTAAGTTTAGACTGCTGCCTTCTTTCAGTCTCTCCCCAGGGACTGTGATAGATTCAGGATTTCAATGGTAGATGGTACAGGTCTTGATATTGAACTGAGGATATGTAGATATCTTCTAACTTTCTGATGACAAGAGGAAACAAACTTGTTATGTATATAAAAGCCAATTAATAAGAGTGCAACAAGTCTGTGTACCTTATTTAGTCTAATTCAAATTTATGCTGCTTACAAGTTTACAAGCAGATATCAAAAACAATTTTTACAACCCGGTCTACACTGGATGCTAAGATGTTAGAAATACATTTTAAAATAGTTTTTTCATGTAATAATTTCTAGGTACAAAATATCCGTGGTAGCACAAATTATATAATCAAAAACACAACACTCATTTTTTTCTTGTATTCTCCAGGCTGCTTTGCCACTCTCTCTCTAGCATACTCTTTCTTGTGCAAACAGCAGTCTTCTCAGCCATATAATAAGGCAATGTCATGGTAACTGTTTTCAATGCTATCACAGATGAACTGTGGTATACTACATCTTCAAGGACATCATTTTGAAAAAGAAATCATCACTCTTTTCTTCTTGTCAGTACAATTTACTTTTTCAGTTATACGGAACAACTTCTTAACATTTTTATGCTTTGAGAAGAAAATAAATAGAAAAAAAACATAAATATTTATGAAAAGGGTTACATGTTGATAGATATATCAATGCATTTTGTCCTAGAATTAATTTAGTATATAGCTGAAAAATATAGAAAAACCTAATTGCATTTATTAGTTGTTTTTTTTTTATGCAAATTTGAGGTAATGTTTTTGTTTTTTTTTTCAAAACCCAGACTTTTTAGTTTTTTTTATAGATAATTCAATTAATTATTTTCTAGCCATAGGGATATCCATCTCTGACAGAAAGTAAGCAATAAAAATAAACCTAAATTGCTTGTCCCTCTTCTCCCTTTCCGTTGATTGAACAGCTGCTGTGTGACTTTTCTTTGACATTGTGTCAAAAAGAGTTTTTGAAAGAAATGATACTGTCTCTAAACGAGATGTACATATTGTTGTAAACAGAATTTAATTTAACCAAAATGCAACTGTGATGCTAATTCACCTGTTTATCTGCCAATGGACCAGCTAAAACATTGTACAAATGTATATTCCTGCATCATTTTTTCTATCCTTGAGGTTTATATGCAAATATTGATTTAATGATTTGTTCCTGCCATCAATCCAAAAATAGTTTAGTAAATATTGGACCATCTTTCTGTCTTTCTCTCTTTCTTTCTTTCTTTCTTTCTTTCTTTCTTTCTTTCTTTTTTTCTTTCACTCTTTCTTTTTCATTCAATAGGAATGTTTTTAATCAAAATCTGTTTCAGATAATACAGCATCAATCCTTACAAAAAGAAGTGGATTCCGAAGACAGGACCAGTCAGTATTTTATTTACCAATTGTTATAGTGGACAGTGGATCTCCATCACTTAGCAGCACCAATACACTGACAATCAGAGTCTGTGACTGTGATGCTGATGGTGTAGCACAAACCTGTAATGCAGAGGCATATATTTTACCTGCTGGGCTGAGCACTGGAGCTCTAATTGCAATATTAGCTTGCGTCTTGACATTACTAGGTAAGTTTGCAGCCATAATATTTTAAACAGCTTTTTCTGTACATTGTAGTGTTTACATCTTTAAAGAACTCAGTAAATATTTAAAAAATACATCCAGAAATTAAAATAAATCCTACATTCTTAAAAAGAAAGGTGAATTGTAGTAGTTCCATTTAAAAAAAAAAATAATATATATTTTTGGAGCGATTGTTTATTACTTTTACTAGATATGCATGGGTGTTCAGAAAAAGAGTTTTATCATTATTTGTCTAAGAATTTTTGTGAAAATATCTTCCATAAGCTTTTGAGGAAAGTTCCAGTTAGGATGCAATTCAGTAATTAATTTATGTATAACAGCAAGCAACATAAAATAAATAATTATTATTTTTTTACATGTTTTAAATTATGGTTAACTTCATTTTGAGAGTGAAGCTGCCATTGCATGCTGCATCATAAAATTAAATGTATGCTTAAGTGAAACCATAGACATTGTATTGGCTTCATTTTACTTAAAATGTATTAGCATCAATTTTTATCAAATCCAACCTAATTAGATTAAAAGTATGCAGTAGTTTAAAAATAGTACCTGATCAATAAACTGAGAAAAATGCCACCATGGATGCCTTTGGACTTTTGCATATAGAAGTATTATTTTTATTCATAATTTAAAAGCCAGTAAATTGTAAACCCTGAATTACCTGGAATAATTAATTTAGGGACATTATTGATGAAATAACATGACATCATCAATAGAATTGATGATTATTGGCATCATTTCTGATATAATAAAAAAAAACTCCCAAGAGGTGAGCGCTCACGTTAATATTCAAACAAAAACTAAAATGGGCATTATGTTTTTGTTTTTTGTTTTCTGTTACTTTCCTGGCTTGTATGCCATATATGATCTAACTTTAAATGGAGCAATTCACTGACAGAAATGAGACACTTTGTGTAAGGCAGGTGTTATGGAGGTCTGAAAAATATCAATAGCACCTGTATATTAGCCAATGGGTTATGGGTGAGAGCAACTGTGTTACACTAACAGTATTTCAGCACAGTTCTCAAAGTTGTTTTGGGAACAATTTTATATAACTAATTGGAAATATCATAAATTACTCTTAAATGAGCAAAATATATGACCTTTACAAAATGCTTTATTTTATTGTATTTCGCTGAATAGGTTTGTTCTTATTTACTAATTAAGCATTGGGCAAATAGCTTGCCAAATGTACTGTGTCCAAACATATTTATATTCACGCTACTGAAATATAATAGTCTATTTATTAGGGATTGGTTTGTTTTCTTTCACTTGCTAGAAGTGTCTTAAAATAAAATCACAAACCCTTCTAATAATGATACTAGTTATATACAAATAATTGGTTATACTTTCATGGAAAATTATCTTTCATTTAATTATAATTGATACTGCCTCTGCTTGTTTAGACAATATAAAACCATTTAAATGTCATTTTAAAGGTCACCGCTTTTTTCCCTGAAGCTTTTTGAAAAGTTTTGTTAATATGCCTGAAACTACTGTCTCTTCTTTTTAATTTAAAAGTGAACTACTGTTTACATTATGTTCCAAGCAAACATTAAGGCTGATCTAGCAATATTTTACATTTGCAAGGCATCTACTAATAGATGGATCATTAGAGGAAAGCCTAGTGGCTACAACATGACAAGCAATTTATTGCTTGTTATAAGTGTCAAGGGAAGCTTCAGGAAAAAAATGTGTTTCACCCTATTATGGATACAGAGCCCGACTTTTAAAGGTTTTCCCACAGGCTTACTCATGGAAAGAAAAATCTTTCAAAAGAGGATACATTGGGAAAGAAAGTAAAATTATGATCATTTATCTTAAAAAAATAAATGTGCACACATTTTGACAGCTATTTTAATACAGAAAATCAATCCTGTATAAATGCTACAGAATGGTACCTGATGATAATATGCATTTTTATATTTTTCTTCTTATTATTTCCTATTATTATTATTATTATTATTATTATTATTATTATTATTATTATTATACTGTATTTGTCATGTCTTTACCCAATTGCTGTTTGTTTACAGACACTCCCATATTATTGGAAATATTGGAAAATTAAATGTGGCCAAAATGTTGTTTTTATAATAAATACAAGAAATAAGCTACATATTTTTACATGAATACTAAGTTATCATTATTTTATCACTCTATTGTTTCTCCATATTATACAGTTTTTAAGTTATTCTATTTCTTAAAGTTTAGTTTTTAGCACTCTTCAATTCAGTAATCTGTGCACTTTACCATCACAGGTGTAATACCAATAATCTTTATCTTATATTATTTTATTGACATGGCAGAACACATTGGCCTAGATTTGGAGTTCGGCGGTAGCCGTCAAAACCAGCGTTAGAGGCTCCTAACGCTGGTTTTGGCCGCCCGCTGGTATTTGGAGTCAGTGATTAAAGGGTCTAACGCTCACTTTTCAGCCGCGACTTTTCCATACCGCAGATCCCCCTACGCCATTTGCGTATCCTATCTTTTCAATGGGATCTTTCTAACGCCAGTATTTAGAGTCGTTTCTGAAGTGAGCGTTAGAGCTCTAACGACAAAATTCCAGCCGCCTGAAAATAGCAAGAGTTAAGAGCTTTCTGCCTAACGCCGGTTCATAAAGCTCTTAACTACTGTACCCTAAAGTACACTAACACCCATAAACTACCTATGTACCCCTAAACCGAGCTCCCCCCACATCGCCGCCACTCGATTAAAATTTTTAACCCCTAATCTGCCGACCGCCACCTACGTTATACTTATGTACCCCTAATCTGCTGCCCCTAACACCGCCGACCCCTGTATTATATTTATTAACCCCTAATCTGCCCCCCACAACGTCGCCGCCAGCTACCTACAATAATTAACCCCTAATCTGCCGACCGCAAAGCGCCGCCACCTACGTTATCCCTATGTACCCCTAATCTGCTGCCCCTAACACCGCCGACCCCTATATTATATTTATTAACCCCTAATCTGCCCCCCTCAACGTCGCCGACACCTGCCTACACTTATTAACCCCTAATCTGCCGAGCGGACCTGAGCGCTACTATAATAAAGTTATTAACCCCTAACCCGCCTCACTAACCCTATAATAAATAGTATTAACCCCCAATCTGCCCTCCCTAACATCGCCGACACCTACCTTCAATTATTAACCCCTAATCTGACGACCGGAGCTCATCGCTACTATAATAAATGGATTAACCCCTAACGCTAAGTCTAACCCTAACACTAACACCCCCATAACTTAAATATAATTTACATCTAACGAAATTAATTAACTCTTATTAAATAAATGATTCCTATTTAAAGCTAAATACTTACCTGTAATATAAACCCTAATATAGCTACAATATAAATTATAATTATATTGTAGCTATTTTAGGATTAATATTTATTTTACAGGCAACTTTGTAATTATTTTAACTAGGTACAATAGCTATTAAATAGTTAAGAACTATTTAATAGCTACCTAGTTAAAATAATAACAAATTTACCTGTAAAATAAATCCTAACCTAAGATATAATTAAACCTAACACTACCCTATCAATAAAATAATTAAATAAACTACCTACAATTACCTACAATTAACCTAACACTACACTATCAATAAATTAATTAAACACAATTGCTACAAATAAATACAATTAAATAAACTAGCTAAAGTACAAAAAATAAAAAAGAACTAAGTTACAAAAAATAAAAAAATATTTACAAACATAAGAAAAATATTACAACAATTTTAAACTAATTACACCTACTCTAAGCCCCCTAATAAAATAACAAAGCCCCCCAAAATAAAAAATTCCCTACCCTATTCTAAATTAAAAAAGTTACAAGCTCTTTTACCTTACCAGCCCTGAACAGGGCCCTTTGCGGGGCATGCCCCAAGAATTTCAGCTCTTTTGCCTGTAAAAGAATAAATACAATACCCCCCCAACATTACAACCCACCACCCACATACCCCTAATCTAACCCAAACCCCCCTTAAATAAACCTAACACTAAGCCCCTGAAGATCTTCCTACCTTGTCTTCACCATACCAGGTTCACCGATCCGTCCTGGCTCCAACATCTTCATCCAACCCAAGCGGGGGTTGGCGATCCATCATCCGGTGCTGAAGAGGTCCAGAAGAGGCTCCAAAGTCTTCCTCCTATCCGGCAAGAAGAGGACATCCGGACCGGCAAACATCTTCTCCAAGCGGCATCTTCGATCTTCTTCCATCCGGTGCGGAGCGGGTCCATCTTGAAGCAGGCGACGCGGATCCATCCTCTTCTTCCGTTGTCTCCCGACTAATGACTGTTCCTTTAAGGGACGTCATCCAAGATGGCGTCCCTCGAATTCCGATTGGCTGATAGGATTCTATCAGCCAATCGGAATTAAGGTAGGAATTTTCTGATTGGCTGATGGAATCAGCCAATCAGAATCAAGTTCAATCCGATTGGCTGATCCAATCAGCCAATCAGATTGAGCTCGCATTCTATTGGCTGATCGGAACAGCCAATAGAATGCGAGCTCAATCTGATTGGCTGATTGTATCAGCCAATCGGATTGAACTTGATTCTGATTGGCTGATTCCATCAGCCAATCAGAAAATTCCTACCTTAATTCCGATTGGCTGATAGAATCCTATCAGCCAATCGGAATTCGAGGGACGCCATCTTGGATGACGTCCCTTAAAGGAACCGTCATTAGTCGGGAGACAACGGAAGAAGAGGATGGATCCGTGTCGCCTGCTTCAAGATGGACCCGCTCCGCACCGGATGGAAGAAGATCGAAGATGCCGCTTGGAGAAGATGTTTGCCGGTCCGGATGTCCTCTTCTTGCCGGATAGGAGGAAGACTTTGGAGCCTCTTCTGGACCTCTTCAGCACCGGATGATGGATCGCCAACCCCCGCTTGGGTTGGATGAAGATGTTGGAGCCAGGACGGATCGGTGAACCTGGTATGGTGAAGACAAGGTAGGAAGATCTTCAGGGGCTTAGTGTTAGGTTTATTTAAGGGGGGTTTGGGTTAGATTAGGGGTATGTGGGTGGTGGGTTGTAATGTTGGGTGGGAGGTATTGTATTTATTCTTTTACAGGCAAAAGAGCTGAAATTCTTGGGGCATGCCCCGCAAAGGGCCCTGTTCAGGGCTGGTAAGGTAAAAGAGCTTGTAACTTTTTTAATTTAGAATAGGGTAGGGAATTTTTTATTTTGGGGGGCTTTGTTATTTTATTAGGGGGCTTAGAGTAGGTGTAATTAGTTTAAAATTGTTGTAATATTTTTCTTATGTTTGTAAATATTTTTTTATTTTTTGTAACTTAGTTCTTTTTTATTTTTTGTACTTTAGCTAGTTTATTTAATTGTATTTATTTGTAGCAATTGTCTTTAATTAATTTATTGATAGTGTAGTGTTAGGTTAATTGTAGGTAATTGTAGGTAGTTTATTTAATTATTTTATTGATAGGGTAGTGTTAGGTTTAATTATATCTTAGGTTAGGATTTATTTTACAGGTAAATTTGTTATTATTTTAACTAGGTAGCTATTAAATAGTTCTTAACTATTTAATAGCTATTGTACCTAGTTAAAATAATTACAAAGTTGCCTGTAAAATAAATATTAATCCTAAAATAGCTACAATGTAATTATAATTTATATTGTAGCTATATTAGGATTTATTTTACAGGTAAGTATTTAGCTTTAAATAGGAATCATTTATTTAATAAGAGTTAATTAATTTCGTTAGATGTAAATTATATTTAAGTTATGGGGGTGTTAGTGTTAGGGTTAGACTTAGCGTTAGGGGTTAATACATTTATTAGAATAGCGGTGAGCTCCGCTCGGAAGATTAGGGATTAATAATTGAAGGTAGGTGTCGGCGATGTTAGGGAGGGCAGATTAGGGGTTAATACTATTTATGATAGGGTTAGTGAGGCGGATTAGGGGTTAATAACTTTATTATAGTAGCGCTCAGGTCCGCTCGGCAGATTAGGGGTTAATAAGTGTAGGCAGGTGTTGGCGACGTTGAGGGGGCAGATTAGGGGTTAATAAATATAATATAGGGGTCGGCGATGTTAGGGCAGCAGATTAGGGGTACATAGGGATAACGTAGGTTGCGGCGGTTTACGGAGCGGCAGATTAGGGGTTAAAAAAAATATGCAGGTGTCAGCGATAGCGGGGGCGGCAGATTAGGGGTTAATAAGTGTAAGGTTAGGGGTGTTTAGACTCGGGGTACATGTTAGAGTGTTAGGTGCAGACGTAGGAAGTGTTTCCCCATAGGAAACAATGGGGCTGCGTTAGGAGCTGAACGCTGCTTTTTTGCAGGTGTTAGGTTTTTTTTCAGCTCAAACAGCCCCATTGTTTCCTATGAGGGAATCGTGCACGAGCACGTTTTTGAGGCTGGCCGCGTCCGTAAGCACCGCTGGTATCGAGAGTTGCATTTGCGGTAAAAATGCTCTACGCTCCTTTTTTGGAGCCTAACGCAGCATTTGTTTGAACTCTCGATACCAGAGTTAATTTTATGGTGCGGCCAGAAAAAAGCCAGCGGAGCGTTAACAGCCCTTTTACCGCCAAACTCCAAATCTAGGCCATTCCATGCAGAAATATTCCAGATGTTTAAGTCTGCACTTATGGCCTGTTCTTTTCAAATCAAGCCACATGTTTTTATTAAATTTAAGTTTCAAGGTTAAGATGTTGATTATGATGTCAATTATCCAGTTGTTTGTGGTTTCAGTCATTACACTGTTGTAACATGTAGAGAAAATAACTTATTGTGTAACCTATTTACAAATCTAGACAAGTCAGAAGACTTGTTTTTCCCACAGAAACTCTCTAAATACATTGTTTCCAAGTAGAAAAGGATTATGGGTAATATATGCAAATGAGGTTCACAATAACTCAGTTTTTTATTTTTGCCTGCTTTTTAAGGCAGACTTCCCTTTATGCCATTGTATCGCCGTATTACACAGCTTTTAAGCTTAGCAACGGGTTAGCACAGTGATTCAGACCAATCCCAAGACAGCTGTTTTGTGGTTTTTGCCACTCATCAGCTGGAAATAGGTTGAATCACTGCTGGGTAAAGTTGATTTCTGGGCAAACTACAACCACACTTAAAATTATGGGGAGGCGAAAAATGAGTTTAAAATCCTCCACTAAATACAAAATGTACAGAAAATATCTAATTGTGTAACCCATTTACAAATCTAGACAAGTCAGAATTATTTATTTTCTGTACATTTTGTATTTAGTGGAGGATTTTAAACTCACTTTTCGCCTCTCCATAATTTTAATTGTTGCACTATTGAAACATAAACATGCAGTCAAGTCACAGTATCTATCTATCTATCTATCTATCTATCTATCTATCTATCTATCTATCAATATTATTCTTTTGATTTAAAACAATTGTTTTTTGTATATATATATATATATATATATTTATATATATATATATATATATATATATATATCAGCAAAATAAAGCAGGCACTCTCCGTTTAACTTTATCGTTTAATGGTAAACGTTTTCGGGGTCTCCCCCGTCCTCAGACCACTTACAGATATACAATAACACACAACTTAAATAGCTACTCACCCTCACCGTGTCAAATCGCCATCAGACTCTCAGCTTCCGTGTAGCGCAACTGCGCATGCGCGCCCGGAACTAAGGAGAGCCGACAGGGACCAACTACCCACCACTAAAAGCAAAAGTGAAAATCAACATCACACAGAATAATGCAGCAGTGCAGACCGCTAGCTACAAATAGTACTATAATGTAAACTGATATTACTACCCTATACTAGGCATATTGTAATCTACACAGAACTACCCCCAAGCTTTATTTGAACCTTATATCTTCAAATGTTTAACATCCACTAATATCATATGTTCTGATCTATGCACAACATTATACATAAACATATTGCCATTTTACCATAAAGGGGATATTGTTATATTCTTATATTTTTATATTTACATATTTACACAGAGGGGAAATCAGTGTTAGATAGCATTACTCTTCATGTATTACACTCATGCCCCTAACTGAACAACTAGCCCAATACCTCTTTCACCAACTCAAAGGTATTGGACCCCTGTGCATATTACTTTACCACAGAGCACCCCACCATATCCTCTTTACTATTTGATAGTCATCCTCAGTTACACGGATGCTTAACTATCAGTGGGGAACCCAGCCGTAAAGACAATCAGCTGCATTGCAATTTAACTGCATATATTCAATTCAGCCATGGACGTACCCAATCAAATTAGCTTAAGCTCTCATCTTACTGTGAAGGAGGCAGTGGGCATACATCCACTACAAGTTTTACAAGAAACATTGGTAATCCAAATGGACTTCAGTACCAGTGGTCATGCTGTATCTGACCTTCGGTATATTATCATAGACCACGTTCCACGCAATCCTAGGGGGGTGACAGGGGCAGGCGTCTACTACAACGGGAGTCTCAGTGGATTTTTAACCTGGAGACTATGTACCCAAAGGGGCTGAATGTCCATTTGGATTACCAATGTTTCTTGTAAAACTTGTAGTGGATGTATGCCCACTGCCTCCTTCACAGTAAGATGAGAGCTTAAGCTAATTTGATTGGGTACGTCCATGGCTGAATTGAATATATGCAGTTAAATTGCAATGCAGCTGATTGTCTTTACGGCTGGGTTCCCCACTGATAGTTAAGCATCCGTGTAACTGAGGATGACTATCAAATAGTAAAGAGGATATGGTGGGGTGCTCTGTGGTAAAGTAATATGCACAGGGGTCCAATACCTTTGAGTTGGTGAAAGAGGTATTGGGCTAGTTGTTCAGTTAGGGGCATGAGTGTAATACATGAAGAGTAATGCTATCTAACACTGATTTCCCCTCTGTGTAAATATGTAAATATAAAAATATAAGAATATAACAATATCCCCTTTATGGTAAAATGGCAATATGTTCATGTATAATGTTGTGCATAGATCAGAACATATGATATTAGTGGATGTTAAACATTTGAAGATATAAGGTTCAAATAAAGCTTGGGGGTAGTTCTGTGTAGATTACAATATGCCTAGTATAGGGTAGTAATATCAGTTTACATTATAGTACTATTTGTAGCTAGCGGTCTGCACTGCTGCATTATTCTGTGTGATGTTGATTTTCACTTTTGCTTTTAGTGGTGGGTAGTTGGTCCCTGTCGGCTCTCCTTAGTTCCGGGCGCGCATGCGCAGTTGCGCTACACGGAAGCTGAGAGTCTGATGGCGATTTGACAAGGTGAGGGTGAGTAGCTATTTAAGTTGTGTGTTATTGTATATCTGTAAGTGGCCTGAGGACGGGGGAGACCCCGAAAACGTTTACCATTAAACGATAAAGTTAAACGGAGAGTGCCTGCTTTATTTTGCTGATATTTGATTGCTTGCAAGCGCACCCCGGCAGTTGGATATAAAAAGAGTGTGCTGGTTCCCTGCTTCTGGTTGTATATATATATATATATATATATATATATATATATATATATATATATATATATATATATATATATATATATATATAATAAGAGACCACTGCAAAATTATCAGTTTATCTTGTTTTACTAATTATAGGTGTGCGTTTTAATAAAATATACATTTTTGTTTTATTCTATAAACTACTGACATTTCTCCAAAATTCTAACTCAAAATATTGATGATGATGATTATTGTGGTGATTATTATTGTTATGCTATCAAACAATATGTAACAAATGTAATACAGTAACTGACATTTAATTTAAGTTCACATTTTATTTTTTAGTTCTTGTCCTTCTTATTGTTACAATGAGAAGAAGAAAAAAGGAGCCCCTTATTTTTGATGAAGAACGAGATATCAGAGAAAATATTGTCAGATATGATGATGAGGGTGGGGGTGAAGAAGATACTGAAGCATTTGATATGGCTGCTTTAAGGAACCTCAATATTATTCGAGACAGCAAAACCAGAAGAGATGTAACACCAGAAATTCAGTTCTTGAGTCGACCATCCATGAGAAGTGCTCCAGACAATTTTATCTTTAGGGAATTTATATGGGAGAGATTAAAAGAAGCTGATGTGGATCCATGTGCCCCTCCTTATGACTCCTTACAGACATATGCTTTTGAAGGAAATGGCTCTATTGCAGAGTCACTTAGTTCCCTAGAGTCAAACAGCTCAAATTCTGAACAGAATTATGATTACCTCAGTGACTGGGGGCCTCGTTTCAAAAGACTTGCAGATATGTATGGGACTGGTGAAAACTATTTGTATTCATAGCACTGGAAATTATCCGTAGAATGCACTGATAAAAAATGTATTGACTTCTAAATTGTACATATTTATTCATTTTAATATTTTAGTTTTGTGGACCTTCTCTTAAATGGTTCTTTCCTGGGGATTGACCAGACATTTTTTAATTTGATAAACAAAGGTGGCCAGCCATATGTGAATAAACAGCAACAAATTATTTATATACCTGTAAAGGCAACTAATCGCTAATCTGTTTATTTAATGAATAACCTATACATTGGCTATATATGTAATATATATTTAATTGCATATACAACACACTTACAATTTTATACAGTGTGTATATATATATATATATATATATATATATATACAGGTGGCCCTCGTTTTACAACGGTTCAATTTACACCGTTTCAGAATAACAACCTTTTTTTCCAGTCATGTGACTGCTATTGAAAAGCATTGAGAAGCAGTGCATTTATTAAAATAGTCAGTAGGTGGAGCTGTCCGCTTGTGTTGCAGCAAAGCCAAGCAAGCTGAAATTAATCAGTGTACCCAGACCTGAGCTATCGAGCAGATTTCAAAGGAACAAGATCTTCCTGTCTATAAATCAGTCCAGATTGGAATGCATAGAAAGAACTGTTTGCAGAAAAATGCAAGTGAAGTTTGTGTTGTGTGATTATTTTATTATGTTTATAATGCTGTTTAGCATTTAAAGTCTTAATTTCAAAGCTTTAAAAATAATGTTTTAGGTGTTACTTATGACAATTTTGAGAGGGGCCTGGAACCTATCTCCCTCACTTCCCATTGACTTACATTATAAACTTGGTTTCAATTTACAATGGTTTCGATTTACAATCATTCCTTCTGGAACCTAACCCTGGCGTAAACTGAGGCTACCTGTATATATATATATATATATATATATATATATATATATATATATATATATACACATACAATGTGTGATATATGAAAAAAAAGAAAAAAAGAAAAATTGTCTGAACTAACTGGATTTTCAACAGCAACAAAGTTTATTTATTTTACAGTGTTAAATATTAAATGTATTGTGCCTTTTCCTAACACGAAGGTAGGTACAGTATAATTAAGGGGAGAGTGCATATACTTTTATATAATTTTATATGTATAGTAGTATCTGGCAGAAATGAGAACTTTCACAAGAAGAAAAAGAGAAAAAAGAGTGACACAAAATTAGATAATTTTTGTTTTTGCATCACAATGTCCCTTTAAATTTAATGCGGAACTATGAACAATAAAATCACATTGTACTTTTTTAGAGAGAGGTTTTTTTTTTTTTTTTAATTATTTTCATTTGTTTGTTTTGTAAGATTTTAAATGCATTTTTTGTGATGCCAGTATCATTGAGAGTGGCATTCTGTCCATGCGGTGTGAAGTTAAAGTTTTTGAGATATATGCTTCTCGATTGATTTTAAAAAATTGCAGCTCTGATGAAGTCGGTGGGTACAAATCTCTTTGATTTCCACAATTTTAAGTTGTGATATTGCTGTTTTTGTTGGGGGTTTTTTAGTGAGATTTTAGATTTACTAATGAACCTAGGCCATTATTTGAATACATCATTTTATCTAGCATTTCTTTTTGGCAAAGTGCTTATTCAGCTTTCGGTACATCTCAAACACCCATGACAAAGTATGATAAGGAGGTCCCCCTGTTACTGCCCAAAACAAAAAAAGTCAAAGGTATTACACTATGAGCTGTTTTCTTAATGTCTGTTTATGTCTAGTTGATTTTATGGTTTATTAAATCAGCTGCACTATATACAGTTTTTCATTGTGTTTCCATGCTTTCTCATTTCTGCCTGATACTAAGTATCATTTTGTTGTGATACAGATGCTAATCTAAAAGCTGGCAAGATACGTAGTATAGATGTGTTTTCCTAGTATTTTGTTCCAAAACTACTGTTGGCAAGAATTTAAATTAACTGATAATGATTGATAATGTATTGTTTAACACAATGAGTAACACACTTTTTGATCCAGTGTGTCAGTGAATTATAGAATATGTTTCCATATATTTTGAAGGCTAATCAAGAAACGGCCCTAAATAGATTATCAGCACTTTAGTGCTTGGGCACCGCATCCATTGTTTTATTTTTTCCTTGTTAAAATGCACTTATAGCTATTATATTCTTACAGTCACATCTCGTGTACAAAGAGAAGAACTATATTTAGAAAGGTACATACATGTTCATTGTTTAAAGAAGCCACATTTTTAAATAATATATGAACATAAAAAATAAAGTTATAATAGATTTTAATTTTTCATTTAGAGTGTCCTCAACTATAAAGGTTAAAAAAAAGACATCCCTCATGACTAAGGGAAGAATGACCATTGTAGTTGAGGTGTACCTGCTCCCTATTTAGCAAAACATGCACACATTTTAGGTATTTTGTGACGATTCAGAAAATTGTGCACATGATTAAATGGACAGTTAAGGCAAAATTAAACTTTAATGATTCAGATAGGGCATGCAAACAACTTTCCAATTTACTTTTATGATCAAATTTGCTTTGTTCTCTTGGTATTCTTAATTGAAAGCTAAACCTAGGAAGGCTCATATACTAATTCCTTAGCCCTTGAAGGCTGCCTCTTATCTGAATGTGTTTGACAGTTTTTCAAAGCTAGAGGGCGTTAGTTCATCTTAGCCATATAGGTAACTGTGCTCATGCCCGTGGAGTTATTTAAGAGTCAGCACTAACAGCCTGAATTGCAAGTCTGTCAAAAGATCTGAGATAAGGGGGCAGTCTGCAGAAGCTTAGATACAAGTTAACCCCTCAAGGACAAGGCCATTTTTCAATTTCTTTCCCTTAAGGACCAGAGCTATTTTTACATGTCTGCGGTGTTTGTGTTTAGCTGAATTTTCATCATATCTTATAATTTACTATAATTTTTTTTATAAAATATGATGAAAAAAATGGAAAAAAACACTTTTTCTAACTTTGACCCCCAAAATCTGTTACACATCTGCAACCACCAAGAAACACCCATGCTAAATACCGCTAGTTTCTAAATTTTGCCCTGAGTAGCACTTTGCTTTTTCCAAATATTTTTTTTCCCCCAAAATTAATGATAGTTACATTGGAACACTGATATCTGTCACGAATCTCTGAATTTACCTTGACATGTATATATATTTTTTTAGTAGACAACCGAAAGTATTGAGTTAGGCCCATTTTTGTATATTTCATGTCACCAGTTTACCGCCAAATGTGATCAAATAAAAAAAAATGTTAACTTTTTCACTAACTTTTTCACAAACTTTAGGTTTCTCACTGAAATTATTAAAAAACAGCTTGTGCTATTATGGAAAAATGGCTGTAAATGCTTTTCTGGGATCCCCTTTGTTCACAAATAGCAGACATTTATGGCTTTGGCATTACTTTTTGGTAATTAGAAGGCCGCTAAATGCTGCTACACATCACACTTGTATTATGCCCAGCAGTGAAGGGGTTAATTAGGTAGCTTGTAGGGAGCTTGTAGGGTTAATTTTAGCTTTAGTGTAGTGTAGTAGACAACCAAAAGTATTGATCTAGGCCCATTTAGTTATATTTCATGCCACCATATTACCGCCAAATGTGATCAAATAAAAAAAAATCATTAACTTTTTCACAAACTTTAGGTTTCTCACTGAAATTATTTACAAACAGCTTGTGTAATTACGGCACAAATTGTTGTAAATGCTTCTCTGCTATCCCCTTTGTTCAGAAATAGCAAAAATGTATGGCTTTGGCATTACTTTTTGGTAATTAGAAGGCCGCTAATTGCCGCTGCGCACCACACTTGTATTATGCAAAGCAGTGAAGGGGTTAATTTAGGTAGCTTGTAGGGTAAATTTTAGCTGACACATCCCACCTCATGATCCCTCCCTGACCCCTCTCAAACAGCTCTCTTCCCTCCCCCACATCACAATTGTCACCGCCATCTTAAGTACTGGCAGAAAGTCTGCCAGTACTAAAATAAAAGGCATATTTTTTATATTATTATTTTGTTTAATTTATATTTTTTCTGCAGTGTTGGATCCCCCCTTAGCCCCTAACCTCTCTGCCCCCCCCCCAAACAGCTCTCTAACCCTCCCCATCTACCTATATGCCGTCATCTTGGGTACTGGCAGTACTGTCTGCCAGTATCCAGTTTGTTCAAAATGTGGGCTTTTTTAAATAAATATCCCATTTTTCTGTAGTGTAGCTGCCAACCCTCAATACCCTACCACCTCCCCCTCCCAGATCTCTTCAGAAACATTATTCCCCCTCCCTCTCCCTCCCTCCTTCCCGGATAGGGTTATTTGCTGCACAATTGCGCATACTAACATTTCACTTGCTGCGTAAGCGGGCCCCCTCCATGCGTGCCTCCTCGCCCCACCGTGCGCACTCCCGCACAGGATCAGGAAGTTCCTGCAGCAGTGGGCCGCCCACCCGCCTCTCTGCTATGGCTCCCACCCACCAACAATCGGCACCACCGCTGTCCGATGCAGAGAAGGCCACAGAGTGGCCCTCTCTGCATCAGTAACTCTGCAAATCTATATATGCAGTCAGTGCCCCACTCATGGGGCATGCAGAAATAGTGCGATCTCGCTAAAAATAGCGAGATGCAGTGCCCCTCTCATGGGGCATGCAGAAATAGTGCGATCTCACTAAAAATAGCGAGATCGCAGCAGAGAGAAGCCCAGGACTGCAGTGACATACAGGGTATGTCGCTGGTCCTTAAGGGCATAATGACCAGCGTTGTACAGGGTATGACGCTGGTCGCTAAGTGGTTAATCACAGAGGTAAAAAGTATATTCATATTATATTATTATTTTAGTATTTTTAATATTATATTATTAATTATACAAAACTGGAGAATGTTAAATAAAGGGATTTTCTACCTTTTTAAACAATAACATTTTGGGGTTTCTGTCCCTTTAAGCAAATTGTGCACGTCAAAAACCCAATTTGTGCCCAAAATTTAGTAAATCATCTGCACATTTTATTAACTGCATGTTCTGTCACAAATTCAAATGCATATGCAGAATACACATTTACATTACACATATTATCTCTCTCTCTACATACATACATACACACACACACACACATATATATATATATATATATATATATATATAATATTAAATTGGAGTTTATTTGTCATATTGTATACACAGTCTTTGTTTGTCTGTAAATTACCCCTAGCAGGGTTCCTCTTATTTAAAAAAAAGCTTTAAACAACATTTGTGTTGTAAAACCAAAAATCATTCGCTAAAGAGGAAATCTGTTACATCATTAGAGATTGCCAAATAAGGTTTCCATTGAGGTTGTGCATTGGGGAAAATGGTGATAAAAACATGCATCTTCCTTGGAGATTTTTTATTAACTCTACCATCTCAATAGAAACTTAATTGTGCAACTCAATTTGCTCTTAAAATTATCTGTAGGTGTTCTAGGCTTATAAATCCCTCTATAATGCTTGTTTACAGATATGTACACTGGGTCATTGACTGCAAAGCAACGGGCAAATTGTAAGAGGTATTTTGTGCAGGTGACAAAACATGAAATTAATAAATTGTACCCATGATTAAAAAAAAAAAAAGCTCATCAAGTTGCAACTGTGGGACTCCCTACTTACATATCCATATACAAACAATTTAAAGGGACACTGAACCCAAATTTTTTCTTTCATGATTCAGATAGAGCATGCGATTTTAACCAACTTTCTAATTTACTCCTATTATCAATTTGTCTTCATTCTCTTCCTATCTTTATTTGAAAAATAAGGCATCTAAGCTATTTTTTGGTTCAGAACCCTGGACAGGGCTTGTTTATTGGTGGGTGAATTTATCCACCAATCAGGAAGAACAACCTAGGTTGTTCACCAAAAATCTAAACTCACATTCTTGCATTTCAAATAAAGATACCTGAAAACTGATTTTTCATACCGGTATGGCTGCCAACACTTTTATAAGTGTTACTGTACTTTTATTAATAGAATTAGGGTGTTTTGTCATTACACCAATGACAGAATCAAAGTTTTTACAAGCCACAAAATAATATTTTTAATTTTACCAAAGAAGAGAGAAACAAACAAGAAAGACTGAATATTTTATTATAAAACAATCAAAAAAGTTTGTGCCGTTCATTTAAACAATGAACTTGCATATTCCTTGTATGCCGTTTTGTACAAATGATACTGTACAAATTCAAATGGTGTAAGTTCAGAGAATCAAGTTTTACGGTTAACATTATCTACCAGCAGAATATATGAACATGTATCCTAATGGTCACTGAAATACTGACTATTAACCGACAAATAAAAAGGCATAAAAAGTTTCAAATCCCTAAACTTCATGAAATTATGAGAAATGTATATATTAAAAAAAAAAATATATATATATATATATATATATATATACAAGTAGGTATATTTTACACTAAATACACACACACACACATATATATATATATATATATATATATATATATATATATATATATATATATATAGATAGATATACAGCATGTATATCTATCTATCTTTATATATATATATATATATATATATATATATTTGTATATACTGTATATATATATATTGCCCATAATAAGTTACCTGAAAATGCTCAAGTTTGTATTAACTTGCAGCTCTACAAACTACCTAAAGTGATATTTGCGCTCAACTGAGTAATACAAGAGCACGGAAGCGTTGTGCTCATGAGAGTGTTTTCCTTAGGTTCATTGGGAACCTCATTCTCATGCCGTGTTTTCACAGCGAAGGGTGTAAGTTACGCAGCGACGGGCAGCAAATGTTTATATATGTATATATACATATATATGTATTTGTTAATATGTGTATATACATATATTAATATATACATACTGTATATATGTATGTGTTAATTTGTTTATATACACATATTAACACATTAATATATATATATATATATATATATATATATATAAGCATATACGTACTGTATATATTTACTGGGAACACACAGTTCCCATAGACCACAATGTAAAGGCACTATTCAGTGCCAATTTTTTTCTAATACCCTACTCCCACCAAATTCACAAAAACCTTACTTCTAGCAGAGTTAGCGGACGATTGTTAGTGTTAAATACAGCTTCACTTGAAATCTGGCCCTAAGTAGGCTAAAGTAAAAACCAACAATAATTTAAACCTCCAGGTCCGCTTTTCTGAAATTGCATTTTGGTTATTATTTACAACCAACTTACACAATGCAGTTGGATATTTGGTTGACTCTACATATACTTTTTCCAACACACAGTTTGGGTTGACTTTTTTTGACTGAGCATCTCTGGAGCAGTATAAACAGTTAGTCCTCAGTTTACGCCAGGATTCTGTTCCTGAAGAAATAGTTGTAAAAAAAATGGTGTAAAATGAACCCATTTATATAATGTAAGCAAATGGGAAGTAAATAAGTTAAGTTCCAGGCCTCTCTCAAAATTGACAATAAAAAATGTAATATTATATTATATTATACCGTAATATATATTATGGGCTCCAGAAGCCCTTGAGGGGCAGATTTGCATATGCGAGCCTGCTTCCTGCAATCTAAGAAGCAGCGTTCATTAGAAAATCACCAAGAACTCACTCACTCTAGGTGATTGAGATTCCCTTCACTCACATGATTGGTCGCGAGAGAAGGGGCGGGCATTACATGCATACTTGAGCGTGTATTGATACATAAATAGTAAGAAGTGAATACAGCGCCAACTAGAGGCCAAGGGATAAATATACTCACAGAGAGATAAAAGAAGATTATTTAATGAACCATGTTAAAAAGCATCAGTTAAAAAATATAAAAAACACATATAGATAAAATTACAAAAACAGGAATATCTTGCAGGAGCGGCTAAAGCTGATAATTACAATAAAAACAGAGACAATCACAGGTGATCAGTGTGAGTGGTACACCAGATTAAGAGTGTAAACTAGTGAAACAGAATAAGCCTAAGTACAACTATAACAAGTGCATCAAGCAAGAAATTAAAGTGAATGTCAATTTTATCTTAGTGTAAACCTGCTAAGCGTTCATCTATGGTATACAATTAAAATCATTATGTTTTTTTTTTTTAAATCCGAATTACGATTTTATCATAAACTATAAATAAATAATTCTACCGTTTATTTCCAAGCTCCTCCCAGAGCCGACTTCCTTCTTCTATATGTCTGACGTATACAGCAGTCCCACCCGCTCTATACATATGTATCAAGCGCACCCCTGAGAGAGAGAGTGGTCCTGCGCATGCGCAACAGCAGATCTCAATGCCACTTACTTTCAGCGATCAAAGGAGAAGTCATATATTTTTCATTAGCAGCGGTATTGAGCATGCGCGAATCGTGGATGCGCATCTAGGTTCCATCCGATGAATAGGGATTAGCGCATGCGCACAATACTAATGTGACGTAGGAGGAAAGGGGATGAATCCCACAGGGTATGAAATGTGATTAGACAGAATAATCTGAGAAATCTGTCACTCAAAACTGATCTATAGCGGGCGGAGATGCAGCGTGAATAGAGATAGACTTCAAAGTTCAAATTTGTGAGTACTATTCTGTTTTATAAAGGAATGATGAATGAAAGTCTAGTTATTTTTATATTATGTTTCATGTGGTGTGACCGATTGCAGTTAACTTTACATTCACTTTAATAAACAATAGTATAAACAATAATGTTCAAAAAATAGTGTGTCAAAAAAATAGAAAAATGCACTGCAGTGCAAAAAGAGGGTCAAATAGTAAGTGAGTGCAAATGGATATAAAAAATGCTAGCTACTAATCCAGTGAGGTAAAGATATAATTAAATAAAATACACAATGTGCAATAACATAAAAAATATATTCCAAAAAAGTGTTCCAAAAAGTTGATCAACAAATGTTAGTGAAGAACAAAAATAAGTCCATCAAAAACAAAAAAATGGGTGATGAAAAACAAGGTGAAAGTGAGGAAATTGGTTCCTTCAATATTAGTTACTTTAACAGATCCAAATTCCTGAGTGTGGTAGCTGAAGTAGCTGATTGGATCCTAGCACCTGTCCGCTGCTCCTATGGTATCCTAAAAAGTGTCCCTGAAAAAAAGAAATTCACATCATAGTGTATCCAATATGAGAATGAAGTAAAGATTAAAATAATGCTTACCAATATGTCAACGCGTTTCTGACCTCAAAAAAGGGCCTTTCTCAAGACTAAAACGTTTTTTAGTCTTGAGAAAGGCCCTTTTTTGATGTCAGAAATGAGTTGACATATTGGTAAGCATTATTTTAATCTTTACTTCATTCTCATATTGGATACACTATGTTGTGAATTTCTTTTTTTCAGGGACACTTTTTAGGATACCATAGGAGCAGCTGACAGGTGCTAGGATCCAATCAGCTACTTCAGCTACCACACTCAGGCATTTGGATCTGTTAAAGTAACTAATATTGAAGGAACCAATTTCCTCACTTTCACCTTGTTTTTCATCGCCCATTTTTTTCATTTTTTTGTTTTTGATGGACTTATTTTTGTTCTTCACTAACATTTGTTGATCAACTTTTTGGAACACTTTTTTGGAATATATTTTTTATGTTATTGCATATAGTGTATTTTATTTAATTATATATTTACCTCACTGGATTAGTAGCTAGCATTTGTTATATCCATTTGCACTCACTTACTATTTGACCCTCTTTTTGCACTGCAGTGCATTTTTCTATTTTTTTGACACACTATTTTTTGAACATTATTGTTTATACTATTGTTTATTAATTTCTTGCTTGATGCACTTGTTATAGTTGTACTTAGGCTTATTCTGTTTCACTAGTTTACACTCTTAATCTGGTGTACCACTCACACTGATCACCTGTGATTATCTCTGTTTTTATTGTAATTATCAGCTTTAGCCGCTCCTGCAAGATATTCCTGTTTTTGTAATTTTATCTATATGTGTTTTTTACATTTTTTAACTGATGCTTTTTAACATGGTTCATTAAATATTCTTCTTTTATCTCTCTGTGAGTATATTTATCCCTTGGCCTCTTGTTGGCGCTGTACTCACTTCTTACTATTTGTGCATATTTTTTGGAGGTTGGTTAGGATCTCTGTTTGGATACAGCTTGGGGATTACCTTAGCGTTTGTACACTACCCCCTTTTTCGTGTATTGATACATACAAGCAGCTGATCCTTTTAGTCCACTGCCAGTATGTAGCTAAAGGCTCCTTCATACATGGGGCCCTATGTGTTATTATGTAATATTATATTATATTTAAAGCCCTAAATTGTTATATGCTTGCAAGGCGTATCACTATCCTTCAATTAGGCAGTGGGGATTTCTGTTTATTAGCCAGTAAGTAGTCTTTTTATCTCTTTGCTGCATACAAAAAGGACATTTTTAACATTTTTTTAAACATACACTTCCTGTTAGGAAAAAAAAGGCCAGCATGAAAAAATATTTGTACGATATTACTGCTCTTTTATACTCATGATAGCAATTTTACAGTTCACTGTACTGGCCCTTTAAGAAATCTAAACAAATATCAAACTACTCACATGTGCTGTACATAGTATGAACAGTGATGTACTATAAAATGCAGATGGCAAAAACTCTTCTGCAAGTTTTTTGTTTTCAGCTACGAAACCTGTGGAACAACTTCCTCAATATTGGTCACATGATCAATTTGAACAGGTACTATTGTAAAATGGTGCAATTGAACTGGTGCAAAACAAGGGCAGTCTATATGTATATGTTTATATTTTTGTTTTATATATATATATATATATATATATATATATATATATATATATATATATATATATATAAAAAAAAAAAACATTTCCACCACATCATTACATTCACTCGGAATTAATTGTTTAAGAATAAAAAAGATTTGTATAATTGCCTACATTAGGCTTGTAAAGAAATTGCTAAAATATATACCCTTTACAGTATAATTATAACCTTTTTTGTTGCCTTATTTATAAAGTAAAACAGAGAATAAGGAAAGTAATTACTGATACTAAATTTAGAGTGCTAGTGCCTATAGAGGTACATAAAATAGTTGCTGTTGCCTTTTCTTTGTCTTCTGATTGTACAGGAGATTTTGCGTTTTACTTAATGTGTATTTGTTTAATGTTAAATTACTTTGTTTTGTAGCTGTAATATCCTCTCAGTTCAGGCCCATGTTGCTGCCTGGCAGTGTAAAACTCATATGAACATGCTGATTTTCCTCTAGACTTGTGTGAATGAAATGAACCACGGAAATTGAGAATGTACAGTAAAGAAATTGAACTGCAGTAATAACGAAAGGAAAAAGGCAACAAGGACATTTGATTCTAAGCCATTAAAATGAATGAGATATTTGAATAAAATATTTGCACACTGATTTTTTTTTTTCACAATAAATGAAAATGCCTGCTGGCAAAACATGTAAAATATATTGCAAATACTTGTTGACACAGACAACAAAATCAACATTTAAATTATCATGAACGTTTGCATTTATTGGATTCTAAACATTTTATTTCTAAAATATTTATTAGTTGAAAAATGTACAGTGCTGTTTTTTAAGTCAAAAATTGCTTTCAATCAGCAATTTATATTACCTGTTTTTATACTATGGGAACACATATAGTAATAGATTTTCACTGCTGTTTAGTTTTGTTTGTTTTTTTAAATTAAAAAATGAACTTTTTTTGCCCCATATGTCTAATATTTTATATTATTCTTTACATTTACCTGATAGTCATCAAAAGCTGTAATTACGTATGATGAAAACATTAAAATGTGGCCTTTATAGTCATAAGCAATTAAAATAAGCGTAGTCTATAATTTGACTAATATTTATGGACAATCAATCAGTGTTTCCTTTAGAAGCTCTTCACATTGTATATAATAATAAATCTTTTATACAGATATTGAGTGGTTAATCTGAAGTTTGAAATTCATTATTGCCATGCCCTTTTTGATTTCTTAATAAACAACATTATATAAATGTAATTGCAGGACACTCAAATGTGTTTATACTCTGTAAATTTGACAAATATGATATGTTTATGTGTATATATATATATATATATATATATATTATAATATATATATGTGTGTGTGTGTGGCCTTCAAAAACACTGCCTCTCCTCCCTCCAATCTATTATGAATGCTTCAGCTAGAATTATTGACCTAATTCGCCGATCTCATCAGCTGCTCCGCTCGGCCAGTCTCTACACTAGCTCCTCATACTCTCCAGAATACAATTTATTGCATTAACCTTAATAAAACTTAGGTTTAATAAATTACATGAGCAAATGCTTGTGCATCCCTTCCCCCGGGCACATCGGTCCAGGGTGATTTAACTTTGATACCTCAGAGGTGGTGGAGAAATAAGAAGCAGTCGTCTTACCAGTGGTGGCTGGTGAAGATTTAAGTTGTTAGGGCAGAATATATTGCAATTCCATAACCTTAGTAAGTTGTTGTTTTTCATTGCTTTATGATCAATACATTTATGGCCAGATTACAAGTGGCGCGCTAATGATAGTGCTAGACGCAATACGCAATATCACTGGACCTCGTGCAACTTGATATTACAAGCCCGTGGTAAATCACATTTACCAGAGAAGAGTTAATGCAACCGTCATTGTTCTAGTGCAACCTATACTTTTAATAGCGACCATGCAAAAAATTAAGCTCAAATTACAAATTGAAATTTATAGGTTATGCTTGAGCGAAAGCCAAAACTGTGCTAGAATATTTAGCTCAACTTGAGACTTGAAATAGTGTAACAGATAAAAAAAGTTTTATAAAACACAAAAAAGTATTAAAATAAAGGATTATACTAATATATACATTTTTTTCTAAAAAAATACATTTTTAATATTGATAAACAGGATTTACAAGGTTTTACTGGAAGGGCTACAATGTGTGTCTGTGTATATATCAAGCCTTTTAATGTTCAATACAAAACGTATACAGACGGTCCTAAGCCATAACATTTCGGCTCCTATGTGAGCCTTTTTCAAATGGAGGCCAAAAAGCATAAGTGACACATACAGCCTGACCTCTTACATACCCACTACTACCACCTTAACGAATGCCAAACAAGATGCAGCTGAAAAAAAACATTGCTATTGCTGTGGTTTGCCTGCTTCTTGTATTCTTCCTTACATTTGCAGAGTAGGGGTCTACATTCTATATATATATATATATATATATATATATATATATATATATATATATGTGTGTGTGTGTGTGTGTGTGTGTGTGTGTGTGTGTATGTATACATGTCTTTATATGTGTATACATGTGCATCTATCTGTTTATATCTGTAAATATTTATGTGCACACATAAATACAAATATAACACATACAGGGGCGGAGCTAGCACTTTAGCTGAAAGGTCGCACATCTCAGCAGCTCCTGCTATACTTTCAACAAGAAATAAGTTTGGCGATCTTTCAGGCTCTCATTTTCAATAAACACTGGGAGTCTAGCAGCTCAGGAGACCTAAAAGGCTAACATCTATCATCTCCGGCGGAAATCTCACTGCTCATACGACTTTGACTGATCAGAGGCCTAGAAAATGGCTATTACCCTACCCACGTGAAGACTACAGAGAGGACTCAATTCGGCTAATTGCTCTTACTAGTAATGTCTAGCTACTACCTCATTGGAGCACTATGTTATCTGCAGCTCACATCCTCAGAGAGATTGGCAACCTCCTAGATGACTGCCAGGCAGCTTTCCAATACACGTTAAATATAGTGTCTAAACCTGGTGGGGCAGACTCTACAGATCCTAATTCCTATGAAGCTCACTCAATATAAGCCTATGTCAGAGGTGTCACTGGGGAACCACAGCGTCCAGCACCTACCTGCATACAGAATGGAGGGTAATAGCAACAGACCATGAGTGGGCAACTAGCCCAACAGATGAGATAGATCCTGAGACTACATGGATTGATATGAAGAACTTACGTGCCCTGCCTTTTGTCTACAAAATCACTGAGCTAGACACCTATGCTAGTCAAATGATGAGTAAATCTAGGTGGAAAGACGCTATTGAATTACCTGGAAGATCTGACTGCTGTTACAGAGAGGTGCGCAGTTGCATTGAGATGGGGCATCGACAGGCTTGAAGGCCCGAGACTGACAACCCTACCTTTTGTCTACAAAATCACTAAGCTAGACACCTATGCTAGTCAAATGATGAGTAAATCTGGGTGGAAAGCCGCAATCAAATTACCTGGGAGATCTGACTGCTGTTACAGAGAGGTGCGCAGTTGCATTGAGATGGGGCGTCGACAGGCTTGAAGGCCCGAGACTGACAACCCTACTGACATGGAGAAGATGTCCTATAGCATCTATGTACATGTCAATGGAACGTTGCAGACCTACTCTGGATTTGAGCCCACAATAGATATGGCAGGCGCTACCATCAACTTCACATAGAGGAGCAAACATCTTCTATACAGGAGCTATACTGTCACATTCACTCACTATTGCTGCTGTCTGTACCTTTAAGATCTGATCCAGCTCTCTATTTAAGGCTCTGCCTCCTGTAGCTCATTGCTGGATTATTCTGTTGTGGTACTCAGTGTCACTTCACTTCCTATTCAGCCTCCTGCTACCTGATAGCATATTCGACTCCTCCTTCCTGCTGCAAGCACAGGGAACACTTCATCTGCACAGAGAGCTGAATGACATACAAGTGACGTCATCAGCTACAGCCGGATTGTCTCCTGTCCCCTCTCAGACGCTGCCAGCAAGCATTAGCCTGTAAATCAACTCTGGACTGCTCAAAACTCTCAGGATCTTTACCGGACCTTCTGAACTGCCTCTCATCTGGTCAGGTCATATATTACATACACACATCTGTTATTACTAACCTGCTGCAAGTCCCTATGCAAATATATACACCAAACTGCTTTAACGTCTGTGCTCTGAGTTGAACTGTTACATTCAAAGCTCCCTGCTGCATGTTTGCATATTACTGATCGAGTACCATCCGTTTTTGCTACATACTGTTTTGACTATATTACAGACAGGTTTCACTACTATTTATGTCTTCCTTGCATCCTAAGTTTATTTAGTATCTGATCAGTATTTATTTTTGCCTTCAGCTCACATCTGCAGGGGTTTATGTGATGCATTGCCTGTGAGTAGTAGGCTATAATAAGTCACTAGGGAAAACTTTAGCTGTATCATATAGTTGTTTTTCCTGCTGTTACAACTCACTACTTTTTCACCACTCTACAAGACATAAATATAGTTTAATCTACTAGCACTTTGGTAGATATTACACTATAATCCAGCCTGAAAAAGAGTCTAGGAAAGTTGTGACTGCAGTTTTCAATATGGAAACTGAATTAGCTGATGTTGTTAATCAAGTAGTTGTTTTAAACCAGTGTGTGGATGCACTTACCCAGTCTATTAGAGAATTACAGGCAGACAATCAATCAGTTAAAGATCATCTTAGAGATTCTCATTCCTCTACCCCAGCATTTACTGATACTCCCCCAGAGCCCCAGGTCTCTTTACCTGAGAGGTTTCATGGAAATAGAACTTTATTTAGGGAGTTCAGAAATGCTTGCCTGTTGTTGTTAGAACTCAGACCACGCACATATTCAAATGAGAGGATTAAAGTTCTAACTCTCATATCTTATCTAAGAGGTGAGCCACATGCTTGGGCAGACTCATACTATGATTGTCAAGATCAAATATTAAATTCATTCAACAATTTTATTACTGCAATGTCTGCTATTTATGACGACCCATTCAGACAAAACACAGCAGAGAATTCCATAAAATCCATTAAACAGGGTAGACAAGAGGTAGAGGATTACATCTCTCAGTTTAAAATTCACATCAAGGACTCGCAATGGAACGAGGTCTCATTGAAGAACCAGTTCCGCCTGGGATTAAATGATGGAATTAAGGATGAGATCTCACGTATAGGTGTTCCTCACACCTTAGAAGAGCTCTTTACTCTTGCAACTACCATAGATAGATGACTCTGTGAATGCCGGATGGAAAGAAGTACAACCTCAACAATTTATAGAACAACTCCGCCCAGTTCATCCACCAACAAAGACGTGGAATCTCCGATGGACATTGGATTCGTTAGAGGACCCCTTACCACTCAGGAGAAGATAAGGAGATGTGCTCAGAATCTGTGTTTATATTGTGCCTCAAAAGAGCATGATGTCAAAACGTGTCCTATCCTAAAAAAGACCAAATCGGGTAAGACCACAAGTTTCTCATTAGCTCTATCTTCTGTTACAAAGGATAACCAGTATATAACATTTCCTATTTCATTACAGTGGGATCAATCCATACTTAAAACAGAAGCTATACTTGATACTGGAGCATGTGGTAATTTCATTGATAAAGAGTTTCTCCAGAAAAATAAAATTCCTTTCCTTGCAAAATCTTCTCCTGTCTCTGTTAAATTTCTTGACGGTACCTCACCCAACACTGGTCCTGTAACCTCACACACTGTACCTTTACTTATGTGCAACCCCTCTGGTCATAGGGAAGTTATAAGTTTAGATATTTTAACATCACCTATTTTTCCTGTTATACTAGGAATTTCCTGGTTGAAAACACATTAACCTACCTTTAATTGGCAGGACAGTTCCATAACCCTTGACTCACAATACTGTCATACTACCTGTTACCCATTAAAAAGCCTGTTAATGGTTTCTGACAAAACACTACCATCTTACTATTCTGATTTCTCTGATGTGTTTAGCAAAGTTGAGGCAGATACACTACCACCCCACAGGCCATATGACTGCCCTATCAACCTACTTCCTGGGGCTTCTGTACCATTTGGCCATATTTATCCACTATCTAATTCAGAATTAGTGAATTTAAAGTCATATATCCAAGATAACTTAAATAAAGGCTTCATGCGGCCATCAACATCTCCAGCCGCTGCAGGCATTTTTTTGTAAAGAAAAAATATGAATCTCTCAGGCCCATCATATATTATAGAGAGTTGAATAAGAGAACTCGTAAGAACCGAGACCCACTTCCTTTAATATCTGAATTAATTGAGAGGGTACAAGGTGCTGTGGTCTTCACCAAATTGGACCTAAGGGAAACCTATAATCTCATAAGAATTCGTGCCGGAGATGAATTGCTGACAGCATTCCGTACTCATTACGGGTTATTCGAATATACTGTCATGCCGTTCGGTCTTTGTAATGCATACATTCCAATGTTTTCAATGATATTTTTAGAGATATTCTTGATGTCTTTATTGTAATCTACTTAGACGATATCTTAATTTATTCTGCAACCTTAGAACAACATATCACACATGTTAGAACTGTCTTATCACGTCTACGAACCCATAAACTTTATGCTAAGTTAGAGAAGTGTACCTTTAGTGTCTCAGAAGTTTCTTTCCTGGGTTATTATATTTCTGCTAAATGAATTGAGATGGATAACAGTAAAATATCAGCAGTTACACAGTGGCCTGAACCTAAATCTAGAAAAGAGGTTCAGAGGTTTCTTGGCTTCGCAAATTTTTATTGGAAGTTTATTCTTAATTTTGGTATGATAACTAAACCTCTAACTGACTTAACAAAACTAGACAGACCTTTCCACTGGAGCCTTCCAGCATGTTTGGCTTTTGAGCAACTCAAAACCAGTTTTACCACCGTCCCAGTATTGAGATTTCCTGATACTAACAATCAATTTATTCTAGAAGTAGACGCTTCAGACTTCGCTGTCGGGGCAGTCCTTTCTCAAAGAACAAATTTGAAGGATAAAATGCACCCCTATAGCTTACTATTCAAGGCCCATGACAACAGCAGAAAGGAATTATCCAGTTGGTGAGAAAGAGCTCCTATCTATTAAGTGTTCTTTCGAGCAATGGCGTCACCTGTTTGAGGCAGCCAAACAACCCATCATAGTTCTAACAGATCATAAGAACCTACAATACTTACATACAAATAGAACATTGTCTGCAAAACAAATGCGATGGAGTTTATACTTCTCACGTTTCAATTTCATAGTCACATATCGTCCTGGAAACAGAAATGGAAAGGGTGACACTCTATCAAGACGTGACCCAAAACCTGTTTTACCTTCTGACACCACTACTGTTATTCCAAAAGTAAATATAGTAGGGTTTTTACACAGAAATGTGACTGAGATAAGAACTCATTAAAGACTCGATCACACCAAACCTTTACAGGTTCTCCAAAAGAACCAGGATGGATTATTGCACCATCAAAATAAGCTTTACATCCTTACAACTCTAAGAACTGAAGTTTTGTCTTCCTCACATGATTCCCCTTTAACAGGTCACCTAGGAATTCAGAAGACTATTGACATTCTCCAACATCATTACTGGTGGCCCTCAATGTTTCAATAGGTAAAGACTTATATATAACAATGTCCAGTTTGTTCCACTTCTAAATCAACACATCAAAGATCAATCGGTCTCTTGCAACCATATCCTGTTCCAAAAAAACCTTGGACTGACGTTAGTATGGACTTTATTGTAGATCTACCAAAGTCTTCTACTTTCTCCACTATTTTTGTCATTGTAGACATGTTAAGTAAAATGGCACATTTCGTTCCCATCACTTCAATTCCAACTGCTAGAACTACGGCAGACTTGTTCATCAGAGAGATTGTTCATTTACATGGGCTACCAACATCTGTTCTCAGCGACAGGGGATCTCAGTTTACCTCTCGGTTTTGGCGTCAGCTCTGTAAGTCACTTGGCATCACCCAGAAACTCTCAACAGCTTATCACCCCCAAACCAACGGCCAAACTGAGAGGATGAATCAATGGATTGAGCAGTACCTCAGATGTTACTGCTCACATCAACAAGAGGCTTGGGCAACCTTCCTTCCGATGACCGAATTTGCGTACAACAACACAAAGAATGCCAGCACATCTCACAGCCCTTTCTTCATTAATTATGGATTACATCCAAAAATGGACCTCTATCCACGCATTGGCACACCTTGTCCACTCGTCAATGACACTGTCAACGAGATTGCTCAGGCTTTTAGTATTATTGAGGATAACATCAAATTAGCACAAGCCTCCCATAAAAGATCTTATGATCTTCGACACAGACCTCATCCCACTTATCGCATTGGACAGCTGGTATGGTTGTCCACAAAAAATCTGAAGTTGCAGACACCTTGTAGGAAACTCAGTAGATTATTCTTAGGACCTTTTCCTATCACTGCTATTTTGAATCCTACCACTGTTACTTTGCAATTGCCACAATCTTATAGAATACATCCCACCTTCCACGTTTCCTTGGTTAAACCCTGTTTGTCTACTCAACCAAGTCCACCTATGCCTGCTTCCATACTCCCTGCTTCTTCTGACATAGAATATGAGGTGCAAACCATTCTGGATTCCAGGATACATAATGGTTCATTGGAATATCTGGTACACTTGTCTGGATATGACCATTCTGATGACTCATGGGAACCAGCATCTAATCTGCATGCCCCTCATTTGGTTTCTTTGTTCCACAGGAGGAATCCAGACAGACCATCTCCTTAGAACCTCTTTGACGTTCCCTTTTTGGGGGGACTGTGTCACATTCACTCACTATTGCCGCTGTCTCTACCTTTAAGATCTGATCCAGCTCTCTATTTAAGGCTCCGCCTCCTGTAGCTCATTGCTGGATTATTCTGTTGTGGTACTCAGTGTCACTTCACTTCCTATTCAGCCTCCTGCTACCTGATAGCATATTTGAATCCTCCTTCCTGCGGCAAGCAAAGGGAACACTTCATCTGCACAGAGAGCTGAATCACATACCAGTGACGTCATCAGCTACAGCCGGATTGTCTCCTCTCCCCTCTCAGACGCTGCCAGCAAGCATTAGCCTGTAAATCAACTCTGGACTGCTCAAAACTCTCAGGATCTTTACCGGACCACCTGAACTGCCTCTCATCCGGTAAGGTTGTATATTACATACACACATCTGTTATTACTAACCTGCTGCAAGTCCCTATGCAAATATATACACCAAACTGCTTTAACTTCTGTGCTATGAGTTGAACTGTTACATTCAAAGCTCCCTGCTGCATGTTTGCATATTACTGATCGAGTACCATCCGTTTTTGCTATATACTGTTTTGACTATATTACCTACAGGTTTCACTACTATTTATGTCTTCCTTGCATCCTAAGTTTATTTAGTATCTGATCAGTATTTATTTTTGCCTTCAGCTCACATCTGCAGGTGTTTATGTGATACATTGCCTGTGAGTAGTAGGCTATAATAAGTCACTAGGGAAAACGTTAGCTGTATCATACAGGGAGTGCAGAATTATTAGGCAAGTTGTATTTTTGAGGATTAATTTTATTATTGAACAACAACCATGTTCTCAATGAACCCAAAAAACTCATTAATATCAAAGCTGAATAGTTTTGGAAGTAGTTTTTAGTTTGTTTTTAGTTATAGCTATTTTAGGGGGATATCTGTGTGTGCAGGTGACTATTACTGGGCATAATTATTAGGCAACTTAACAAAAAACAAATATATACCCATTTCAATTATTTATTTTTACCAGTGAAACCAATATAACATCTCAACATTCACAAATATACATTTCTGACATTCAAAAACAAAACAAGAACAAATCAGTGACCAATATAGCCACCTTTCTTTGCAAGGACACTCAAAAGCCTGCCATCCATGGATTCTGTCAGTGTTTTGATCTGTTCACCATCAACATTGCGTGCAGCAGCAACCACAGCCTCCCAGACACTGTTCAGAGAGGTGTACTGTTTTCCCTCCTTGTAAATCTCACATTTGATGATGGACCACAGGTTCTCAATGGGGTTCAGATCAGGTGAACAAGGAGGCCATGTCATTAGATTTTCTTCTTTTATACCCTTTCTTGCCAGCCACGCTGTGGAGTACTTGGACGCGTGTGATGGAGCATTGTCCTGCATGAAAATCATGTTTTTCTTGAAGGATGCAGACTTCTTCCTGTACCACTGCTTGAAGAAGGTGTCTTCCAGAAACTGGCAGTAGGACTGGGAGTTGAGCTTGACTCCATCCTCAACCCGAAAAGGCCCCACAAGCTCATCTTTGATGATACCAGCCCAAACCAGTACTCCACCTCCACCTTGCTGGCATCTGAGTCGGACTGGAGCTCTCTGCCCTTTACCAATCCAGCCACGGGCCCATCCATCTCGCCCATCAAGACTCACTCTCATTTCATCAGTCCATAAAACCTTAGAAAAATCAGTCTTGAGATATTTCTTGGCCCAGTCTTGACGTTTCAGCTTGTGTGTCTTGTTCAGTGGTGGTCGTCTTTCAGCCTTTCTTACCTTGGCCATGTCTCTGAGTATTGCACACCTTGTGCTTTTGGGCACTCCAGTGATGTTGCAGCTCTGAAATATGGCCAAACTGGTGGCAAGTGGCATCTTGGCAGCTGCACGCTTGACTTTTCTCAGTTCATGGGCAGTTATTTTGCGCTTGGTTTTTCCACACGCTTCTTGCGACCCTGTTGACTATTTTGAATGAAACGCTTGATTGTTCGATGATCACGCTTCAGAAGCTTTGCAATTTTAAGAGTGCTGCATCCCTCTGCAAGATATCTCACTATTTTTGACTTTTCTGAACCTGTCAAGTCCTTCTTTTGACCCATTTTGCCAAAGGAAAGGAAGTTGCCTAATAATTATGCACACCTGATATAGGGTGTTGATGTCATTAGACCACACCCCTTCTTATTACAGAAATGCACATCACCTAATATGCTTAATTGGTAGTAGGCTTTCGAGCCTATACAGCTTGGAGTAAGACAACATGCATAAAGAGGATGATGTGGTCAAAATACTAATTTGCCTAATAATTCTGCACTCCCTGTATAGTTGTTTTCCCTGCTGTTACAACTCACTAATTTTTCACCACTCTACAAGACATAAATATAGTTTAATCTACTAGCACTTTGGTAGATATTACATATACTCGTGGGGATTTTGACACCTCTACAACTGTTGGAAATATTCCTTAGCAAACCAATTGGTTGTCTACCACAGCAGAATGTGAGATTGCCTACATACGCCTAGATTTTGAGTTCTGCGGTAGCCGTCAAAAGCAGCGTTAAGGGCTCCTAACGCTGCTTTTGGCCGCCCGCTGGTATTTAGAGTCAGGCAGGAAAGGGTCTAATGCTCACTTTCAAGCCGCGACTTTTCCATACCACAGATCCCCTTACGCCAATTGCGTATCCTATCTTTTCAATTGGATCTTCCTAACGCCGGTATTTAGAGTCTTGGCTGAAGTGAGCATTAGACCCTCTAGCGACAAGACTCCAGCCACAGAAAAAAGTCAGTAGTTAAGAGCTTTCTGGGCTAACGCTGATAAAGGAAGGTTCCTTTAAGTGACGTCATCCAAGATGGCGTCCCTCAAATTCCGATTGGCTGATATGATTCTATCAGCAAATCGGAATTAAGGTAAGAAAATCTGATTGGCTGATTGAATCAGCCAATCAGATTCAAGTTCAATCGGATTGGCTGATCCAATCAGCCAATCAGATTGAGCTTGCATTCTATTGGCTGATCGGAACAGCGGCGGTGTCCGGAGCGGAAGATTAGGGGTTAATAATAATATGCAGGTGTTAGCAATAGCGGGGGCGGCAGATTAGGGGTTAATAAGTGTAAGGTTAGGGGTGTTTAGACTCGGGGTACATGTTAGGGTGTTAGGTGCAGACTTAGAAACTGTTTCCCCATAGGAAACAATGGGGCTGCGTCAGGAGCTGAACGCTGCTTTCTTGAAGGTGTTAGGTTTTTTTCAGCCTAAACTGCCCCATTGTTTCCTATGGGGGAATCGTGCACAAGCACGTTTTTCTAGCTAGCCGCTACTGTAAGCAACGCTGGTATTGAGGGTTGAAGTGGCGGTAAATTCGGCTCAACGCTCCCTTTTTGGAGCCTAATGCAGCCCTTCAGAGAACTCTCAATACCAGCGTTGTTTAGAAGCAGCGCTGGAAAAAAAAGACGCGTAGCTAACGCACCCCTCTGGCCGCCAAAACTCTAAATCTAGGTGTAAGTTTGTGTGGGTATCACCAGCCATTTACCCCACAATCGCCTAGATTACGAGTTCTACGTTAGCCTTAAAAAGCAGCGTTAAGGGATCCTAACGCTGCTTTTTATCTAACGCTGGTATTACGATTCAGGCAGGAAAGGGTCTACCGCTCACTTTTTTTCCGAGACTCGAGGCTACCGCAAATCCCCTTACGTCGATTGCGTATCCTATCTTTTCTATGGGATTTGCCTAACGCCGGTATTACGAGTCTTGGAAGAAGTGAGCGGTAAAGTCAGTAGTTAAGAGTTTTATGGGCTAACGCTGGAACATAAAGCTCTTAACTACAGTGCTATAAAGTACACTAACACCCATAAACTACCTATGGACCCCTAAACCGAGGCCCCCCACATCGCAAACCCTATAATTCAATTTTTTAACCCCTAATCTTCCGACCGGACATCGCCGCCACCTACATTATCCCTATGAACCCCTAATCTGCAGTCCCAAACATCGCCGACACTTACATTATATTTATTACCCCCTAATCTGTCCCCCCAACCTCGCCGCCACCTACCTACACTTATTAACCCCTAATCTGCCGACCGGACATCGCCGCCACTATAATAAATGTATTAACCCTCTAAACCGCAGCACTCCCGCCTCGCAAACGCTATAATAAATCTTATTAACCTCTTATCTGTCCTCACTAACATCGCCGCTACCTACCTACAATTATTAACCCCTAATCTGCTGCCCCCAACATCGCCGCTACTATAATAAATGTATTAACCCCTAAACCTAAGTCTAACTCTAACCCTTACACCCCCCTAAGTTAAATATAATTTAAATAAAACAAAATAAATTTACTATAATTAAATAAATTATTCCTATTTAAAACTAAATACTTTCCTATAAAATAAACCCTAATATAGCTGCAATATAAATAATAGTTACATTGTAGCTATTTTAGGATTTATATTTATTTTACAGGCAATTTTGTATTTATTTTAACTAGGTACAATAGCTATTAAATAGTTAATAACTATTTAATAGCTACCTAGTTAAAATAATTGCAATATTACCTGTAAAATAAATCCTAACCTAAGTTACAATTACACCTAACACTACACTATCAATAAATTAAATAAATTACCTACAATTATCTAAACTCAAAGATGTCTCCTCTCCGCTCCGGAAGGATGCAGATAGAAGATGCCGCCTGGATGAAGTTGTCTGCCGGTTCGGATGTCCTCTTCTGCCCGGATAGGATGAAGACTTCTGCAGGTCTGGATGTTGTCTTCTGTTCCATCAGTGGTTGGCTGGCTGAACACGGCTCAAGGTAGGGTGATCTTCAGGGGGGTAGTGTTAGTTTTTTTTTAAGGGGGATCGGGTGGGTTTTAGAGTAGGGGTGTATGGGTGGTGGGTTGTAATGTTGGGGGGATTGTATTTTTTTTTACAGGTAAAAGAGCTGATTACTTTGGGGCAATGCCCCGCAAAAGCCCTTTTAAGGGCTGGTAAAAGAGCTGATTACTTTGTAATTTAGTATAGGGTAGGGAATTTTATTATTTTGGGTGGCTTTTTTATTTTATTAGGGGGCTTAGATTAGGTGTAATTAGATTAAAATTCTTGTAATATTTTATTATTTTTTGTAATTTAGTTTGTTTTTTTTGTACTATAGTTTAGTTTATTTAATTGTATTTGAGTTTAGATAATTGTAGGTAATTTATTTATTTAATTTATTTATAGTGTAGTGTTAGGTGTAATTGTAACCTAGGTTATGATTTATTTTACAGGTAATATTGTAATTATTTTAACTAGGTAGCTATTAAATAGTTATTAACTATTTAATAGCTATTGTACCTAGTTAAAATAAATACAAAGTTGCCTGTAAAATAAATATAAATCCTAAAATAGCTACAATGTAACTATTATTTATATTGTAACTATCTTAGGGTTTATTTTATAGGTAAATATTTAGTTTTAAATCGGAATAATTTATTTAATTATAGTAAATTTATTTTGTTTTATTTAAATTATATTTAACTTAGGGGGTGTTAGGGTTAGACCTAGGTTTAGGGGTTAATACATTTATTATAGTAGCGGCGACATTGGGGGCGGCAGATTAGGGGTTAATAATTGTAGGTAGGTGGCTGTGATGTTAGGGAGGGCAGATTAGGGGTCAATAAAATTTATTATAGTGTTTGCGAGGCGGAGTGCGGCGTTTTAGGGTTTAATACATTTATTATAGTGGCGGATATGTCCGGTCGGCAGATTAGGGGTTAATAAGTGTTGGTAGGTGGCGGCGACGTGGGGGGGGGGTCAGAATAAAGGTTAATAAATATAATATAGGTGTCGGCGATGTTAGGGGCAGCAGATTAGGGGTTCATAGCTATAATGTAGGTTGCAGCAGTGTCCGGTGCAGAAGATTAGGGCTTAATAGTATAATGCAGGTGTCAGCGATAGTGGGGGCAGCAGATTAGGGGTTAATAAGTCTAAGATTAGGGTTGTTTAGACTTGGGGTTCATGTTAGGGTGTTAGGTGTAGACTTAGAAAGTGTTTCCTCATAGGAATCAATGGGGCTGTGTTAGGAGCTGAACGCTGCTTTTTTGCAGGTGTTAGGTTTTTTTCAGCCAGCTCAGCCCCATTGTTTCCTATGGGGAAATCGTGCACAAGCACGTTTTTCCAGCTTACCGCTACCGTAGGCAACGCTGCTATTGAGAGTTGAAGTGGAGCTAAATGTGGCTCAACGCTCCCTTTTCTGAGGCTAACGCAGCCATTCAGACAACTTGTAATACCAGCATTGTCTTAAGGGTGCGCTGGAAAAAAAGGCTTGTTAGCACCGCGGGTCTTTACCGACAAAACTCGTAATCTAGGCATATGTTTCTTCTTCTATTAGTCAGTAGATTTATTGCATTAGAGTTAAACGTGTTAATTCTGTTCCCATTTTCAAAAGGTTCCTAGTTAGGCAAATTGGGACTTACTTTTTTTTTTTATAAATCATTTTTATTATATTCCAACAGATTATACATTTTCCATATAATTTCAAAAAAAAAAAAAAAAGAGAAAAGAAAAAAATAATAAACCAAAATGTTAAAGGCTTAACATCCATAGGCAGTTCAACGACCCTTATACCAATAAACACAAAAAAAAGGCAGAAAGAAAACAATTCTCCTAATATTTTTATAGACTCTCTCTGCCTATATTAATTTAATTAGGTTCCAATTTGTCATTCCTTAATCTTATCCTTTTCTGTTGAAATATACTTTTTTTTCCCATTTTTCCCCCCTTCCCCAACTTCCCTGTACACGGTCAAAACAAACAACAAGCCGCAATCAAGCAATAAACCAACCAGCTTTGTTCCCTCTTCTCCTTCCCCTTACAGCATATATATATACAATTTGAGGAGCAACGACAACACAACAAACAGAAGAAGAGAGAGACAGGAACGACAAAACACAAAAAAAAAAAAAAAAAGGGGGGGGGGAACCCCCACTCCCCACCTGAAAGGGAAATATTATTTGATCAATTTCTGGCCTTGTGAGTGATTTAATGAATGGTGCCCACTTTTTAAAGAAGGACTTGATATCTAATTCCTCATCTATGTTGGTATCTCGCTGCTCTAAAATGCATTGTTTCTTAAGAAAGTTCTTGATCTCTGAAACTGTTGGTAGACTTCTTGACTTCCACTTTTTAAAAATTAAATATCTGACGGCTAAGATAATTGCAACAATTAACTTTCCGTTAGGCAGATGTTCTTCTTGGTTATTCAGACAAAATATAATCTGGGTTGGTGAGAGGTCCAGCGTGGAAATTTTAAGTGACGTCTTCGCCCAAAATTCTATTTTGAACCAGCACTGTCTGATCAGGGGACAGTCCCAGATCATGTGTTTCAAGTCTGCAGCCATCATAGAGCATTTGGGACATTTATCAAAATTTAAATTCTTAAGCTTAAATGCTTTTTCCGGGGTATAATAATATCTGTGAATAAGTTTTAAATGAGCCTCCCTCCAAGTGGCTGAAATTGTAGCCTGGGATACTCTGCAAATAGAAGTTTTTATCAATTGGGTATCAATATGATCATTCCCCAGAACTAGGTTCCAGTCCCGAGCTAATTTTCCAAGGAGATATTTCCCTTTATCATCTCCCAATAGATTATAGCATGGGGTGATTGACATCAGCCCATTCTTAACCAATATAAGCCATCCCTCTAGACTGCCTAAATCCCATCGCCACTTTGTTGTCCGCATCATATCTGTAATATAGTGCCTTGCTTGTAGATACGCAAAACATTCCTTATTTGAGAGATTAAAAATGTTTTTAAGTTCATCAAATGTTTTGATACATTTTCTCTCGAGATCCACAAAATATATCAATCTATCCAATCCTAATGTATACCAATTTTTGAACACGGGTGAGTCCAAACCTGCCTGAAATTTAGGGTTACCTATTAAGGGTAAGTATTGTGATATCTGACAATTTATATCTAGAATCTTTCCAATTCTCCTCCAGGCCTTCAAAGGGTTAAGAAACATTTTAAATGCTCTAATGTTGGTTGGCCATTCTTTAGGTTCACAATGTAACAAGGCTGTAGGTAGATATGGGTAACAGACTTTTTCTTCGAGTCTGTTATTCAATACATAATCTTTAGAAAAAATCCAATCGGCTGCAATTCGTGCCAGAAAGGCCAGATTATACAGCCTTAAGTCTGGCAGTGCAAAGCCTCCATAGATTTTTGAAGATGTTAATTTATTTAGTGAAATCCTAGGTCTGATTTTTTGCCAGATAAACTTCCTAAGCAGACTATTTATTAGTCGTATGTCTCTTTCTAGAAGCATTGTTGCTGTATTCTGTAAGACATAAAGTAATTTGGGGAGGAGAACCATCTTGAATAGTGCTATCCGACCAGAGATAGACAGTGGCAGACTCTCCCAATTTCTAAGCTTTTCCCTAAATATTGATATAACTGGTAGAATGTTAAGCTTATATAAATCTTTAGGGTCACTCGGAATGTTGATACCCAGATATTTAAACGAATCTTTGACTAATCTGAAGGGAATATTACTAGGGGAGGAATTATTTTTCCTAAGCCAAAAAAGTTCTGACTTTGTAGTGTTCACTTTGTAACCCGAGAAAGAGCCAAACTGGCCAATAATTTGTAATAATTTAGGAAGGTTAGTTTTACAATTTGATAAATATATCAGAATATCGTCTGCATATAAAGCTAGCTTTATCTCATAGCTCCCTATTTTAATGCCTTCAATTTTTTGCCTAATTACAATTGCCAAGGATTCAATACAAAGGTTAAAGAGGAGGGGGGAGAGGGGGCATCCCTGGCGAGTTCCCCTACCTAATACAATTTGAGCGGAAAGTAGGTTATTTACAATTAGCCTTGTATAAGGCTGATTATATAAATTTTGGATAAAGTCAAGAAAATTACCCGTAAGCCCGAACTTTTCTAAAGAAGTAAAAAGATGGTCATATTGAACAGAATCAAAGGCCTTCTCGGCATCAACTGAAATAATCGCTAAATCTGGTGAGGGCCTTCCCCCCTTCCCCCCCTCCTCTCCCTCATGAAAGAAGTATTCTGATGTTACCAGAACCTCTCTGATTTTAGCTGCAGAGTTTCGAGAGTTTAGGAACCCCGCTTGATCTTTATGAATGATATCACCTAATATTTTCTGTAACCTTTGGGCAAGTATTGATGTAAAGATCTAATAATCAGAGTTTAATAATGCAATTGGCCTATATGACTCCCTTAGGGTTGGGTCTTTCCCACTTTTGAGTATTAAAGTTGTATAGGAGGATGAGAAAGATTTTGTCACCTCTCCTCCACTTATATAAATAAAGTTATATAGGTTACAGAGATATACTGTTATTTCTGAAGATAAAATTTTATATAATTCATTAGGTAGCCCATCTGGCCCGGAGGTTTTATTTAGGGCAAGGTCAGAGATAGTTTTCTTAACTTCTTCTTCTGTAATTTGAGCATTAAGAGATTCAGCTATCTCAGCCGATATTCTAGGGGCTGTTATTTTATTCCAGAAGTCCTCTGCTTGGGCTGAGTCAGATGGTCTAGGGGAATATATTTCTTGATAACATTTTTCCAATTCTTCCGCTATTTCCTCTTGTTTAGTTATTTCCTTCTTCCCTAAAACTAGTTTTCCAATTAGCGAGGTTTTTTTTCGCTTTTGACCAGCTTTGCTAGCAATTTCCCAGATTTATTGCCATATTTATATAATTTAGAATGCAATTTTAATTCAGTCTGGGTTTCTTTATACAACAAGAAGTCATCTTTATTGCTTTTTGCTCTAATATATTTAGCCCAGTTGGCTGGATTTTGGTTGAGCAAAAATCTATTATATGCATTAATTATTGCATTAGTTAGTTCCTTTTCTCTTTGTTTCATTTTTTTATTAAGTGTAGCCATATAGGCTATGATTTCACCTCTTAATACCGCCTTAGCTGCCTCCCAAAATATGGCAGGGCGGTCTCTATATTCTGAATTACAAAGATCGTAGTCGTTGAACTTGGTTCTCAACCAGTTCTTAAATTTCATGTCTGATGCTAAGTAAATAGGGAAGAAAAAACGATTCAGTTTGAGCTTGGGCTGCTTGTCATGAAAATCTAATGAGATTGGCGCGTGGTCAGATAAACATATGGGAAAAGTATATCTGCTTTAATCTCGAGTGTACACAATCTTTCATCGATTAAAAACAAATCTATTCTTGATAACGTTTTGTGAGCTTTGGATAAGCAGGTATATTCCCTAACATCCGGATTTTGTATCCTCCAAATATCCTTAATGCCCAAATTTTGCATAAGCCTAGTGAGTAATTTAGTTTCCAAATTACCTTTTTTTTTTCTTTTTTTTTTTTGTATATTGTCTCAACCTATCAAGTGGACACTGTGCAGCCATATTGAAGTCCCCTGCTAGAATAAGATTACCTTCCAGTATAGAGAGTATCCCAGTCTGCAATTGGTTCCAAAAATCTGGATCAAGGGTATTAGGCGCATAAACATTGCACATAGTAAACATACGATTATTGATTTTTATTTTTAAAATCACCGATCTCCCCTCCGGGTCCACCCCAACGTGGAGTATTTCTGCATTTATCCTTTTTCCCACTAGGATAGCTACTCCTCTCTTCCTCCCCTGACCTGATGAGGCAATTACCTCCTTAACCCATGATGTTTTTAATTTTAATACCTCCTCTGAGTTAAGATGCGTTTCCTGAAGGAAAGCTATGTCTGTCTTCATTTTCCTTAATTCAGTGATAATTGATTTCCTCTTTATAGGGGTAGTAATACCTCCTACGTTCCACGAAACTATCTTAAAATTTGCCATTTATTATGATTTGGTAGGTAAGTAAAATTAGTACTGGTGGGGAGGGGGGGGGGGGCCCACAGTGACCAGACAGCAACAAAACAAAAACAGACAAAAAAAAAAATATCCACCACATAACCTCCCTTTAATGCTCTGGATCAATTTTCCCATCATCCCACGCTTAGGGACATATATCAACCGGGATATAAAGTCCCAAGTGCCTGCTTAATTTACTCACTGGAGTTTAATTGGCTCAGTAGTTTTTCTGCATCTTGTGCATTTTCAAACCAATAGACTTCTCCTTTGACAAAAACCTTAAGTTTAGAAGGGTAATTGATTAAAGCCTGATATCCCTGCTGGATAAATTTAGAACAAATTGGGGCAAGGTTTCTTCTCTTAGATGATGTTTCTGCTGAGTAATCTTGAAACAAGAGGATCTTGCTCTCTTTAAACATAATAGGTTGGTTCTTCCGAAAATATTGAAGAAGAGTTATTTTATCATTAAAGTTAAGCAGTTTGACTATTACAGGCCTAGGTCTATTGTTGCCTCTATTATCAGCCTGCAGCTTCCCTATCCTGTGGGCCCTTTCTACCACTATTTGAGAATTACTGGGGGGTATCTTAAGTAGCTGTACTAAGGTATCTGTAATAAATAGATTTAGATTCTCAGGTTGTTTCCCCTTCGGTAGACCAATAATACGAATATTGTTTCTTCTGGCCCTGTTTTCTAAATCCTCAATTTTTACTTGCATTTTAGATATAGTAGCTGTCGTGGATTCTATACTTGCACTATGACTGATGGTGAGGTCCTCGAGATCAGATACCCTTTGTTCCACTTCATTGATTCTGCTAGTAAAATGCCTTAATTCTTGAGACAGCAATGTGATCTCTTGTTTAATTTCTGCCCTAAGGGCATCAAATTTGGGGTTTAAGGCTTCTGCAATACTTGATACTAATGCCTGCATATTAAAGGGTTCATTCATGTCTGAGGTGTTAGCAGGGGTTGGCTGTGCTTCAGTAACCGTCTCCGTAGTATTTTTGTTTCTTTTCTCTCTTGATTTCGCTGACATGGCTGGCGGGGGAGTCCGGGAGTGACTGTGAAGGAATTTGTCCATGTGCCACTAATAAAATTAGAGTAGTAATCCACTTGTGCCGTGAGAAAAAAAAAAAAGGGGGGGTGAGAGGGGGGGGGAGGAAGAGGGAGTCAGTGAATTTGATGGAGGGAAGGTGATGGAGTGGAGGTGAAAGGGGTGAAGGAATGGAGGTGTAGGAAGTGCGGGTTCAGTTTAATAAAGTGATAAATATAGCTTCTGTGTACGAGAGTCCCCACGTCAGCCAGAGAGCCCACGTCGTTTTAACTTAAGGGGGACTTACCTGGGGAGTAAACCCCAGCTAACCCCTGCTTCTATTGACTCTAAACCCTTCACAATTTTTAAGAGAGAAAACCTGATATTCCTCTCATGGAGTTGGGTACATTCAGCCTTCCTTATCTTGTGATTGGCACGTATTTTTTACAAGAGTATATGAATATACGTTACTGAAATTCTGCCTGGTGATAAATAAACAGGCCTAAGATAAATCAGTTAAAAGCTTTACTCTTTGCAAGTTATAATACTAATCTACCTTCTCCAATCCTAGCCACCAGACTGTAATAAGTAAACCTTATTTTAGCTTTACCCAGCAGATTTCAGTTATCTAATGGAGTGGAAAGAGAGATATGATATTTTGCCTAATTCTTGAAAAATAATTTTAAAGCGTCTTTTGACAGAGTCTGAACCCAGCTCTGGCACCTATCTATCTGTGTAAACAGGACAGAGTCTTATGTAAAGGAAACTAACAGGTTGGCTAGTTTACCGCCTTGAGTACACAAAGTTAACTGGTTACTCTATGTACCAGTTCACTTACAACCTATGTATTCTTATTTCAGGACACAGCATTACTATACTGGAGCAAACATGCAAATGTTATTTTTTCAGATACAGCAAAAGTTGGATGTACTAGGACAACTTTAGTATATGATTTAGCTTTTTAGGGGTTATCAAATTATTCAAGAGTTACTTAGCATAATAAAAAAATAAAAAACATCCACTATGTCAATATAAGTATTGGAAAGTGTCAGCTATACACAGGTAGTACTTATTGCAAGAATTTGTCAAATGGTCTAACAAAATCCTATTACATCTATAAACCCTTTATGTAGTCCACCTGTTTAGGTGTTGCCTAAGATACAGTGATATAAGCTATAACCCCCTTAACATAGGCAATCACTTTCCTTCCCCTCTCTTCCCTGTCTTACCCAGAAAAGGGTAAATTAGCTGAAATGAAAACAATAGATTATAGAATTTTATAAGGAGGAGGGGGGAGAAATTTGATCTAGCCAAGGCAGCGAAGAGCTAGATCTTCTAGATTATAATAGGTAGGAATTAATGCTCTTAGGCCTATGTCTTGGGAGCACAGCCTCAGTAGAAAGATAGTTACTGTGATACAACTTTTTAAGAAACACAGAGCAAAAAATGCCTTTAGCATAGACGGGTAGATAAGTATACTCTCAATGCCCCACCCAAGTTCAACATGAGAGGGATACAGTGTAGATGTCCAGAAGTATCGTTTTTGTATCAATAATATCAAGAAGAGAGATGTTTTAAATGGGACAATTAAGTTGCTAGAATCTAAACAGCAATTTAAAGAAGTAGTCCTGTTGTTGTTCTTCTCTCCTCTTTAAATCATCTCATAGTTCATAGTTCTTGTTTGTGGAAAGAAGATGAAGGGTAGAATAATATTTATTTATTAGCTTCTTTAAGTAGTAAAGAGTAATGTGCACTTGCTATCATCATAAGTCCCAGTCAGTAGGTTTCCAGCCCAGCCACACTTAGCCCTTTGTAATTTTCAGAGTTCTTCTCAATTCCTCAATTTGATATTTACCAAACAGTAGATGAAGATGTCAGCAAAAAAAAAAAAAGAACTCACCCCCTCTCGCGCTTCCCCGCCACCCGCCAATCCTCCTCGGCGTCTGGATCCCTGCAGAGTAGCTTACCTCCAGCCACTCCTGCTTCACAGCCCAAGCGAGGTTTGGGATCGATGCCTCTCACACAGCGTCATGTGAGGGAAAAAGAAAGGGCTGCGACAAGCACCGGCACCAGCAAGGAGAGCAGCCCCAGCATCCGGTCTCCAATCCAGGACCAGAGCCCGGCTCCCTCCCACGCAGCACCGGTGGGGGAGGGGGCGGGACAGATGCCAAGCCGCGAGTTGCTGGAGAAAGGTCACAGGCAAAGTAGCAGGTAAATTAAACCTTGCAGTATGGTCAGTACAGTTAGGAACTGAGGGCTATCCTGGCGGGGGCTACGGGCACGGGGGGGGGGGATGCGAGCAGTTCCAGAGTTAAGCTGTTATACCGGGCTCCACAGAGGAGATAGGTAGAATATTCTGAGATTAGGTCACAGTTAATGTGGTATGAGTCTGTTTTAGACCATATAGGTCAGTTAGTGAGATAAAAAGTGTGTTCAGGTAGCTAGCAATTAGCTTGCACCAGTGGGATGACTGTCCACTGGTAAGGGGTTCCAGAGCAGATTTCCTTAGCTTATCCGAGATAAACAGCCCCAGGACTTGGGGCAGGGCGCGAGAGTTTCACCGCCAATGTGTGCAGGACTGGAGCTGCGAGCTCAGCAGCAACTGTCAAGCTCCTCCCCCACCGGAACCTCTGGGACTTACTTTTTAACATACTTTTAGTTTTAACATATAGACTTAAGGTTTATTAATCTAATGGTGGGTGTCTGAGGCAGCGATATATATTATTTCTCATCCTCAGTCATCTTTATTAAGGAGTTCTATATTTGTACTTAAAACTAAGTTCTTGCAGGATACAGTGATACCTACTTAGAATGGTTCCTTTGATTCTTGTTCCAAATATGTTATAATATTGTTTCACATACTGTTTAGAGTGAGGGCTGGTTTCCTATTTACCTTATTCTTTGTACTGAAACAGTTAAAAAAAGGATAGTATGGATTATTATATATGTTTAGTAGCTATGTGCAACGATAAAACATTTGTTTAGTTTAGTTTCACTAAAATAGTTATGTTAAGTTAAATTGTTTTTTCAGATCCGTTTTTTCAGATCCGTTCATTTTTTCGGATCCATTCTTTATTCATTTGCATTATTCTATTCTAAAGTTTAGAATAGAATGATGCATATGAATAAAGAATGAATCCGAAAAAACTAAAGGATCCGAAAAAACAATTTAACTAAATATAACTAATATGTCGGCAATCTAAAACTGCTGCCACCCACATAGCGGCAACTAAATAAAACGATTAACCCCTAAACCGCTGCCCCCCCGCATCATCAACACTACCAAAACCTATTAACCCCTAAACCGCAGTTCCCCGACATCGCCGACACTAACTAAATCACTAAATAAAGCTATTAACCCCTAAACCACAGTTCCCCGGCATTGCCAACACTAACTAAACCTATTAACCCCTAAACCGCTGTTCCCAAACATCGCCAACACTAACTAAACTTATTAACCCCTAAACCGCCTTTCCCAAACATCGCCAACACTAACTAAAACTATTAACCCCTAAACCGCAGTTCCCCGACATCCCCGACATCGCCCACACTAACTGAAACACTAAATACACATATTAAGCCCTAAACCATCGTTCCCAAACATCGCCAACACTAACTAAACCTATTAACCCCTAAAAAGCCATTCCCAAACATCGCCAACACTGACTAAAACGCTAAATAAACCTATTAACCCCTAAACTGCAAGCCCTCACATCTCAACAACCAAAATTAAACTATATTAACCCCTAAACCTAACACACCCTAACTTTAACATAAATAAAATAAACCTAAATTAAGTTACAATTATTAACTAACTACCTATTTAAAAATAAATACAAACTTACCTGTGAAATAAAAATAAAACTTAAGCTAGCAACAATATAACTATTTACTAACTTCCTACTTAAAATAAATACAAACTTACCTTTGCAATGTTAAGGGGTGTTTGTTTTATTTTTATTTTTTGCAAAAGAGCTGTTAACTTCAGGGCAATGCTCTACAAAAAGGCCCTTTTAAGGGCTATTGGTAGTTTATTATAGATTATGTTTTTTTTTATTTTGGGGTGTTTATTTTTTTTTAATAACAGGGTATTAGAATAGGATATATTTTTATTTTTTTGGATAATTTAGTTTGTTATTTTTTGTAATGGTAGTTTTTTTAAATTTTTTGTAATTTAATGTTTATTATTTTTTGTAATTGTAGTTTTAATTTTTTAGTAAAAAAGGTTTTTTTATTTTTTATTAATGTTAGGTTTTTTATTTTAGTAATGTTAGTTTTTTTTAGTGTAAGCTTAGGTTTTATTTTTATTTCACAGGTAATTTTGTATTTATTTTAACTATGTAGTTAGTAAATAGTTATATTATAGCTAGCTTAGGTTTTAATTTTATTTCACAGGTAAGTTTGTATTTATTTTGAAAAAGGTAGTTAGTTAATAATTGTACCTTTAATTAAGGTCTATTTTAATCATGTTAAAGTTAGGGGGTATTAGGTTTAGGGGTTAATATAGTTTAATTTAGGTTATTGCGATGTGGGGGCCGGCAGATTAGGGATTAACAGGTTTAGTTAGTGTTGACGATGTTTGGGAAAGGTGGTTTAGGGGTTAATAGGTTTAGTTAGTGTTGTCAATGTTTGGGAACAGTGGTTTAGAGGTTAATAGGTTTATTTAGTGTTTTATTTAGTGTCGGCAATGTCGGGGAACTGCAGTTTAGGAGTTAATAGCTTTATTTAGTTATTTAGTTGGTGTCGGCGATGTTGGGAAACAGCGGTTTAGGGGTTAATAGCTTTATTTAGTGAACATAACAATGAGAAAGGAAGAAGAATTTAGGACATACAATACTGTCCTAAAAATAGAAAGGAAATAAACAAGCACACGGAATAAGCTTATAGACAAATGTAATTAGCTTCCCAGAATAATCAAAAATAATCACCTGTTTGTACCTAACATGAACTACATGAAGTAAAAACATAAAATAATTGTGAGCAATCATTATAAACAATGCCTATTGCTTAGCATATGTATGCAGGTAACTAGAATCACTATAGGCACCTTACACATACATAGAAACAAGACAGCTTACATCATGCAATAGTACACATATTATGAGCACTTATTATACATTTAGGTGAGGACCGCAGATTCACCTGCGCTCTTGGTCTTATAAGGAGGTACAGTCTTATGTAATTATATGCCCTGAAGTTAAAGAGCTGTTAACTTAAGGGCAATGCTCTACAAAAAGGCCCTTTTAAGGGCTATTGGTAGTTTACTATAGATTGTTTTTTTATTTTGGGGTGTTTATTTTTTAATAACAGGGTATTAGAATAGGATATTTTTATTTTTTTGGATAATTTAGTTTGTTATTTTTTGTAATGGTAGTTTTTTTTGTTTTTTATTAATGTTAGGTTTTTTATTTTAGTAAAGTTAGTTTTAATAGTGTAAGCTTAGCATTTATTTTTATTTCACAGGTAATTTTGTATTTATTTTAACTATGTAGTTAGTAAATAGTTATATTATAGCTAGATTAGGTTTATTTTTATTTCACAGGTAAGTTTTTATTTATTTTGAAAAAGGTAGTTAGATAATAATTGTACCTTTAATTTAGGTCTATTTTAATTATGTTAAAGTTAGGGGATATTAGGTTTACGGGTTAATATAGTTTAATTTAGGTTATTGTGATGTGGGGGCCGGCAGATTAGAGATTTACAGGTTTAGTTAGTGTTGACAATGTTTGGGAAAGGTGGTTTAGGGGTTAATAGGTTTAGTTAGTGTTGTAGATGTTTGGGAACAGTGGTTTAGAGGTTAATAGGTTTATTTAGTGTTTCATTTAGTGTTGGCAATGTCGGGGAACTGCAGTTTAGGGGTTAATAGGTTTAGTTAGTGTTGGCGATGTTGGGGAACAGCGTTTTAGGAGTTAATAGCTTTATTTAGTTATTTAGTTGGTGTCGGCGATGTTGGGAAATGGCGGTTTAGGGGTTAATAGCTTTATTTAGTGAACATAACAATGAGAAAGGAAGACGAATTTAGGACATACAATACTGTCCTAAAAATAGAAAGGAAATAAACAAGCACACGGAATAAGCTTATAGATAAATGTAATTAGCTTCCCAGAATAATCAAAAATAATCGTCTGTTTGTACCTAACATGAACTACATGAAGTAAAAACATAAAATAATTGTGAGCAATCATTATAAACAATGCCTATTGCTTAGTATATGTATGCAGGTAACTAGAATCACTATAGGTACCTTACACATACATAGAAAGAAGACAGCTTACATCATGCAATAGAACACATATTCTGCTAGATTTAGAGTTTTGTCGGTAACGACCCGCATAGCTAACACATGCTTTTTTTTCCCCGCACCTTTTAAATACCGCTGGTATTTAGAGTTCACAGAATGGCTGCGTTTTCAGTGCATTAGGCTCCAAAAAGGGAGCGTAGAGGCATATTTACCACCACTGCAACTCTCGATACCAGCGGTGCTTACGGACGCGGCCAGCTTCAAAAACATGTTTATGCACGATATCCCCATAGGAAACAATGGGGCAGTTTGAGCTGAAAAAAACCTAACACCTGCAAAAAAGCAGCGTTAAGCTCCTAATGCAGCCCCATTGTTTCCTATGGGGAAACACTGCCTAAGTCTGCACCTAACACTCTAACATGTACCCCGAGTCTAAACACCCCTAACCTTACACTTATTAACCCCTAATCTGCCGCCCCCGCTATCGCTGACACCTGCATTTATTAACCCCTAATCTGCCGACCGGACCTCACCGCTACTATAATAAATGTATTAACCCCTAATCCGCCTCACTCCCGCCTCAATAACCCTATAATAAATAGTATTAACCCCTAATCTTCCCTCCCTAACATCGCCGCCATCTAACTTCAAGCATTAACCCCTAATCTGCCGACCGGACCTCACCGCTACTCTAATAAATTTTTTAACCCCTAAAGCTAATTCTAACCCTAACCCTAACACCCCCCTAAGTTAAATATAATTTTTTTCTAACAAAATAAACTAACTCTTATTAAATAAATTTAAAGCTAAATACTTACCTATCAAATAAACCCTAATATATCTACAATATAAATTATAATTATATTGTAGCTATTTTAGGATTAATATTTATTTTACAGGCAACTTTGTATTTATTTTAACCAGGTACAATAGCTATTAAATAGTTTAGCTACCTAGTTAAAATAATTACAAAATTACCTGTAAAATAAATCCTAACCTAAGTTACAATTAAACCTAACACTACACTATCAATAAATTAATTAAATAAAACACCTACAATTATCTACAATTAAACCTAACACTACACTATCAATAAATTAATTAAATACAATACCTACAAATAAATACAATTAAATAAACTAACTAAAGTACAAAAATAAAAAAACTAAGCTACAAAAAATAAAAAAATATTTACAAACATTAGAAAAATATTACAATTTTAAACTAATTACACCTATTCTAAGCCCCCTAATAAAATAACAAAGACCCCCAAAATAAAAAAATGCCCTACCCTATTCTAAAATTAAAATAGAAAAGCTCTTTTACCTTACCAGCCCTGAAAAGGGCCCTTTGCAGGGCATGCCCCAAAGAATTCAGCTCTTGTGCCTGTAAAAAAAAAACATACAATACCCCCCCCAACATTACAACCCACCACCCACATACCCCTAATCTAACCCAAACCCCCCTTAAATAAACCTAACACTAAGCCCCTGAAGATCTCCCTACCTTGTCTTCACCACGCTGGGTTCACTGATCGATCCAGAAGAGCCTCCGATGTCTTGATCAGAGGCCAAGCGGGGGGCTGAAGATGTCCATGATCCGACTGAAGTCTTCATCCAAGCGGGAGCTGAAGAGGTCCATGATCAGGCTGAAGTCTTCTATCAAGCGGCATCTTCAATCTTCTTTCTTCCGGATCCATGGTCATCCCGCCGATGCGGAACATCCATCTTCAGTGACAACTTCCCGACGAATGACGGTTCCTTTAAGGGACGTCATCCAAGATGGCGTCCCTCGAATTCCGATTGGCTGATAGGATTCTATCAGCCAATCGGAATTAAGGTAGGAAAATTCTGATTGGCTGATGGAATCAGCCAATCAGATTCAAGTTCAATCCGATTGGCTGTTCCGATCAGCCAATAGAATGCAAGCTCAATCTGATTGGCTGATCGGATCAGCCAATCGGATTGAACTTGAATCTGATTGGCTGATTCCATCAGCCAATCAGAATTTTCCTACCTTAATTCTGATTGGCTGATAGAATCCTATCAGCCAATCGGAATTCGAGGGACGCCATCTTGGATGACGTCCCTTAAAGGAACCGTTATTCGTTGGGAAGTCGTCAGTGAAGATGGATGTTCCGCGTCGGCGAGATGACCATGGATCCGGAAAAAAGAAGATTGAAGATGCCGCTTGATAGAAGACTTCAGCCCGATCATGGACCTCTTCAGCTCCTGCTTGATAGAAGACTTCAGCCCGATCATGGACCTCTTCAGCTCCCACTTGGATGAAGACTTCAGCCCGATTATGGACCTCTTCAGCTTCCGCTTGGATGAAGACTTCAGTCAGATCATGGACATCTTCAGCCCCCCGCTTGGGCTTGGATCAAGACATCGGAGGCTCTTCTGGATCGATCAGTGAACCCGGCATGGTGAAGACAAGGTAGGGAGATCTTCAGGGGCTTAGTGTTAGGTTTATTTAAGGGGGGTTTGGGTTAGATTAGGGGTATGTGGGTGGTGGGTTGTAATGTTGGGGGGGTATTGTATGTTTTTTTTACAGGCAAAAGAGCTGAATTCTTTGGGGCATGCCCCGCAAAGGGCCCTTTTCAGGGCTGGTAAGGCAAAAGAGCTTTTCTATTTTAATTTTAGAATAGGGTAGGGCATTTTTTTTATTTTGGGGGTCTTTGTTATTTTATTAGGGGGCATAGAGTAGGTGTAATTAGTTTAAAATTGTTGTAATATTTTTCTAATGTTTGTAAATATTTTTTTATTTTTTCTAACTTAGTTCTTTTTTATGTTTGTACTTTAGTTAGTTTATTTAATTGTAGTTATTTGTAGGTATTGTATTTAATTAATTTATTGATAGTGTAGTGTTAGGTTTAATTGTAGATAATTGTAGGTATTTTATTTAATTAATTTATTGATAGTGTAGTGTTAGGTTTAATTGTAACTTAGGTTAGGATTTATTTTACAGGTAATTGTGTAATTATTTTAACTAGGTAGCTATTAAATAGTTATTAACTATTTAATAGCTATTGTACCTAGTTAAAATAAATACAAAGTTGCCTGTAAAATAAATATTAATCCTAAAATAGCTACAATATAATTATAATTTATATTGTAGATATATTAGGGTTTATTTGATAGGTAAGTATTTAGCTTTAAATAGGAATAATTTATTTAATAAGAGTTAATTTATTTTGTTAGATAAAAATTATATTTAACTTAGGGGGGTGTTAGGGTTAGGGTTAGAATTAGCTTTAGGGGTTAAAAATGTATTAGAGTAGCGGTGAGGTCCGGTCGGTAGATTAGGGGTTAATGCTTGAAGTTAGATGGCGGCGATGTTAGGGAGGGAAGATTAGGGGTTAATACTATTTATTATAGGGTTATTGAGGCGGGAGTGAGGCGGATTAGGGGTTAATACATTTATTATAGTAGCGGTGAGGTCCGGTCGGCAGATTAGGGGTTAATAAATGTAGGTAGGTGGAGATGACGTTGATAACGTAGGTGGCGGCGGTGTGCGGTCGGCAGATTAGGGGTTAAAAAATTTTAATAGAGTGGTGGCGATGTGGGGGGGCCTCGGTTTAGGGGTACATAGGTAGTTTATGGGTGTTAGTGTACTTTAGAGCACAGTAGTTAAGAGCTTTATGAACCAGCGTTAGCCCAGAAAGCTCTTAACTCCTGGCTTTTTTCTGCGGCTGGAGTTTTGTCGTTAGATTTCTAACGCTCACTTCAGCCACGACTCTAAATACCGGCGTTAGAAAGATCCTATTGAAAAGATAGGATACGCAATTGACGTAAGGGGATCTGCGGTATGGACAAGTCGCGACTGCAAAGTTAGCGTTAGACCCTTACCTACACAACTCTAAATACCAGCGGGCGGTAAAAACCAGCGTTAGGAGCCTCTAACGCTGGTTTTGACAGCTACCGCAAAACTCTAAATCTAGGCGTTAATGAGCACTTATTATACATTTAGGTGAGGACCGCAGATTCACCTGCGCTCTAGGTCTTATAAAGAGGTACAGTCTTATGTACTTATAGCCTTCAAACAGACTAATACCAGCAAGGTGTAAAATTTGACTGCAGCATAAGCAGCACTCAAGGTCATAAAGCCAAAGTGCAATCAGATGGTATACTTGTACTTCTCTCCAAAGGTAACGTTCTATCCAGCGTCACTACTCGCCTGTTGTGTTCTCACTAGGCATTTTCCAGCCATGTGACGTTTCAAAAGGGGAGTGGCTCAGTTGCCACAAATGTCCGTGAATGGTTACCGGCAATACTAGGCTGTTCCTCATTGGCCAGACAAGTCCAAACTGAAATACCGGCGTGTTTGAATCATAAACAGGAGACAGTGACAATAAATACCAAGATGTACCGTCCTCTTTGTATGGTTATACGTGTTACATCTGTTGAGGATCCACACAGCATTGGAATACAGAAACATATATTTCAAAATAGATGTATTGCTCCATCCTTTAGCACCTCACCATCAGCGCTGTCATCATCTAAATGTATTGCCCATAGCTGGTTTCAGCAACAGGATTATAACGGCTCACAAATATTAAACTCTGGAGGTAGTCGACTTACTCCAGGGTCATCCACACATAAGTGCCAACGCATGTTTCACCCCCACATTAAGTATGTGTCACAGGGGTTTGTCAGGGCATACTTAGTCCTAGCTGGATTTCGTCCTTTTATAGCACCTGATTGACTTCAGGTGATTACTCCAACATCTTTTTCAATTTCTTAAAGGGGAATGCTTCCTTGAAAAGGATGTGCTGAAGCTTAGCCCTTGTTAAAGGTATAGGGGATGTGTAATGGTATAAACGCATCACATAATTCCTAGTCAAATTTATTAAACCACATCCCCTAATACACATATGTATCCACTTAATTATGTATGACATAAACTCTGCCAGAATCTTATATCAATATATACATATTATATACATGTCTCAGAATACATTTCACAAATAGTATCCTCCTATAAGAAGCTTGCAAATTCTAGCTTGTCATTTAGCCCTGCCGGGAACCGAGCTCCCTTATCTATTACTATAAATTTAAGGGACTCAACCTCAGCGTTATGTATTGCACAAAAATGTCTAGCAACATTTGTATATCAAGAGTTGAGGATATCATCACGATGCTCCTGTACCCGGTTCTTTATCAATCTTTTCGTTTTACCAACATAAAATAATGGGCACGAGCATAGTAGTAGATAAATCACTCCCTCTGATTTGCAATTGAAAAATAATTTTATATCATATGTCTTATGTTCAGGTACCGAGAATTTTTTGGTGCTATCCATATGGACACAGTAGACACAGTGTCCACATGGAAAGCTACCTTTTATCCCCCTATCCTTACGTAGCCAATCCGAGTTAGAGGGTCCTCTAGAAAATTGACTTTTAACCAATTTATCTTTTATGCTTAGAGTTTTTTTTAGCAACCATCAAAGGCCCTTGCCTACCACATTCTTAATTTTATCAAGAGTTAAGATATGCCAGTTCCTCTTCATTGCTAACCTCATGTTATCCCATTGGTTATTATAGCTTGAAATGAATTGAATCTTGCCTTCCTCTACCTTGTTTATATCCCTGTATAAGAGATCATCTCTGGACATATTCCTTGCTCTCCAGAGTTATGTCTTAATACATTTGATGGAGTAGCCCCTCTTTAAGAACCTCTCCTTCATCATTGAAGCATGATGATCAAATTTAGACAGAGAGGAGCAATTCCTCCTTAAATGGAATAATTGGCCATATGGAATGCCCCTCTTCAGGTGTTCCAGATGTCCACTTATTGCATGCAATATATTTTTAGTGGCATTGCTTTTCCTATAGTTCTCAGTGACAATTGTCGTACCTTCTTTTCTATGAGTTAAATCCAAAAAGGCTAACTCCATTTCATTGGTCTCTGAGGTTAGGAGGATGTTCTTGTCATTATGATTCAGTATGGAGACAAATTCTTCGAATTCATCTATTGTCCCATCCCAAAGGACAAGAACATCATCCACATACCTCACCACATTAGCACCTTCTCATCAAAGATGCTACTGTGGTGTTCAAAAATATCAAAGAGTTCCCACGCCCCCAAATGGAGGCATGCATATGTGGGGGCACATATTGCCCCCATTACTGTCCCTCGTAATTGACGGTAAATCTGTCCATCAAATGTAAATACATTGTTTTGAAGGATAAATTCCAATAAGTAAATAACAAAATCACCATGTTCCTTATAGGTAGAGCCTCTTGTGCCAAGAAATGTCCTAATTGCTGAAAGGCCCACCTGGTGGGGGATTGAGGAATACAGACCTTCCACATCCAGTTTTGCCAGAATGGTCTCCTCACTCACTGATACCCCATCTATTTTTCTTAGCAGAGCAGCCGTATCTTTTACATAGGAAGTTAGGGTAAGCAAGAAAGGGCGTAGGTATTTATCCACATATTCACCAATATTTTCTGTGATACTCCCGATCCCCGAGACAATCGGTCTTCCTGGGGGGAATTTCATATTTTTACGCAATTAAGGGAGAACAGAAAACCGGCATCACTGGATGTTCAGGATATAGGAATTTAAATTATTTTTGAGTAATCACTCCCATGCTTCTAGCTTCATTAAGCAGCTTGAGTAGGGAGATTTGAATCTGACCGAATTGATTATTACTAAGCTTTACATTTTGGTTCTTATCACTTAGTTGTCGTTTAACCTCATTCACATAAAGGCTTTCGTCCATTAGGACCATATTCCCGCCCTTATTGGCGGTTTTTATTACCAGGCCAGTAGCAGTACTCAATTCTTTTAAAGCTTTTCTCTCTCTTGGTTCTAAATTAGCATATGTTTTCTGGGATAAAAGTCTATCAATATCCCTTTCCATCTGTTTAACAAACAAATTGACTGATGGAACCAAAGAAAGGAAAGGCATAAAAGTAGATTTGGGTTTGAAAGTGGGTTTCTGCACTGTATAGCTCCCATCATATGTTCATCCTGACTCTCTCCCTGTTCATTTTCAGCAAGAAGGGACTCAAGATCTCATAGGACCTTATGATCCTCCAGACCTAGGCTCAAGGGTATATTTCTTTGGGATTTCATAATTATAGACAAGATTTTCTTTCTAGCAAACAAATGAAGGTCTTTTATGACCTCAAATTTGTCTATCATTGTCGTTGGGCAATACGAGAGGCCTTTCTTCAAAAGATCAATATGAGCCATATTTAAGGGGAATGAGGAGAGATTAACAATCTGTGGCCTAGATTTGGAGTTCGGCGGTAGCCGTCAAAACCAGCGTTAGAGGCTCCTAACGCTGGTTTTGGCCGCCCGCTGGTATTTGGAGTCATTGATTAAAGGGTCTAACGCTCACTTTTCAGCCGCGACTTTTCCATACCGCAGATCCCCCTACGCCATTTGCGTATCCTATGTTTTCAATGGGATCTTTCTAACGCTGGTATTTAGAGTCGTTTCTGAAGTGAGCGTTAGAGCTCTAACGACAAAACTCCAGCCGCCTGAAAATAGCAGGAGTTAAGAGCTTTCTGGCTAACGCCGGTTCATAAAGCTCTTAACTACTGTACCCTAAAGTACACTAACACCCATAATCTACCTATGTACCCCTAAACCGAGGTCCCCCCACATCGCCGCCACTCGATTAAAATTTTTAACCCCTAATCTGCCGACCGCCACCTACGTTATACTTATGTACCCCTAATCTGCTGCCCCTAACCCCGCCGACCCCTATATTATATTTATTAACCTCTAACTTGCCCCCCACAACGTCGCCGCCAGCTACTTAAAATAATTAACCCCTAATCTTCCGACCGCAAATCGCCGCCACCTACGTTATCCCTATGTACCCCTAATCTGCTGCCCTAACATCGCCGACCCCTATATTATATTTATTAACCCCTAATCTGCCCCCCTCAACGTCGCCGACACCTGCCTACATTTATTAACCCCTAATCTGCCGAGCGGACCTGAGCGCTACTATAATAAAGTTATGAACCCCTAACCCGCCTCACTAACCCTATCATAAATAGTATTAACCCCTAATCTGCCCTCCCTAACATCGCCGACACCTAACTTCAATTATTAACCCCTAATCTGCCGAGCGGAGCTCACCGCTATTCTAATAAATTGATTAACCCCTAAAGCTAAGTCTAACCCTAACACTAACACCCCCCTAAGTTAAATATAATTTTTATCTAACGAAATAAATTAACTCTTATTAAATAAATGATTCCTATTTAAAGCTAAATACTTACCTGTAAAATAAATCCTAATATAGCTACAATATAAATTATAATTATATTGTAGCTATTTTAGGATTAATATTTATTTTACAGGCAACTTTGTAATTATTTTAACCAGGTACAATAGCTATTAAATAGTTAAGAACTATTTAATAGTTACCTAGTTAAAATAATAACAAATTTACCTGTAAAATAAATCCTAACCTAAGATATAATTAAACCTAACACTACCCTATCAATAAAATAATTAAATAAACTACCTACAATTACCTACAATTAACCTAACACTACACTATCAATAAATTAATTAAACACAATTCCTACAAATAAATACAATTAAATAAACTAGCTAAAGTACAAAAAATAAAAAAGAACTAAGTTACAGAAAATAAAAAAATATTTACAAACATAAGAAAAATATTACAACAATTTTAAACTAATTACACCTACTCTAAGCCCCCTAATAAAATAACAAAGCCCCCCAAAATAAAAAATTCCCTACCCTATTCTAAATTAAAAAAGTTACAAGCTCTTTTACCTTACCAGCCCTGAACAGGGCCCTTTGCGGGGCATGCCCCAAGAATTTCAGCTCTTTTGCCTGTAAAAGAATAAATACAATACCCCCCCCAACATTACAACCCACCACCCACATACCCCTAATCTAACCCAAACCCCCCTTAAATAAACCTAACACTAAGCCCCTGAAGATCTTCCTACCTTGTCTTCACCATCCAGGTTCACCGATCCGTCCTGAAGAGCTCCTCCGATGTCCTGATCCAAGCCCAAGCGGGGGCTGAAGAGGTCCATGATCCGGTCAAAGTCTTCATCCAAGCGGGGCAGAAGAGGATCTTCCATCCGATTGAAGTCATCATCCAGGCGGCATCTTCTATGGTCTTCCATCCGGAGCGAAGCGGCAGGATCCTGAAGACCTCCAGCGCGGAACATCCATCCGGACCGACGACTGAACGACGAATGACTGTTCCTTTAAGGGACGTCATCCAAGATGGCGTCCCTCGAATTCCAATTGGCTGATAGGATTCTATCAGCCAATCGGAATTAAGGTAGGAATTTTCTGATTGGCTGATGGAATCAGCCAATCAGAATCAAGTTCAATCCGATTGGCTGATCCAATCAGCCAATCAGATTGAGCTCGCATTCTATTGGCTGTTCCGATCAGCCAATAGAATGCGAGCTCAATCTGATTGGCTGATTGGATCGGCCAATCGGATTGAACTAGATTCTGATTGGCTGATTCCATCAGCCAATCAGAAAATTCCTACCTTAATTCCGATTGGCTGATAGAATCCTATCAGCCAATCGGAATTCGAGGGACGCCATCTTGGATGACGTCCCTTAAAGGAACAGTCATTCGTCGTTCAGTCGTCGGTCCGGATGGATGTTCCGCGCTGGAGGTCTTCAGGATCCTGCCGCTTCGCTCCGGATGGAAGACCATAGAAGATGCCGCCTGGATGATGACTTCAATCGGATGGAAGATCCTCTTCTGCCCCGCTTGGATGAAGACTTTGACCGGATCATGGACAGCCCCCGCTTGGGCTTGGATCAGGACATCGGAGGAGCTCTTCAGGACGGATCGGTGAACCTGGATGGTGAAGACAAGGTAGGAAGATCTTCAGGGGCTTAGTGTTAGGTTTATTTAAGGGGGGTTTGGGTTAGATTAGGGGTATGTGGGTGGTGGGTTGTAATGTTGGGGGGGGTATTGTATTTATTCTTTTACAGGCAAAAGAGCTGAAATTCTTGGGGCATGCCCCGCAAAGGGCCCTGTTCAGGGCTGGTAAGGTAAAAGAGCTTGTAACTTTTTTAATTTAGAATAGGGTAGGGAATTTTTTATTTTGGGGGGCTTTGTTATTTTATTAGGGGGCTTAGAGTAGGTGTAATTAGTTTAAAATTGTTGTCATATTTTTCTTATGTTTGTAAATATTTTTTTATTTTCTGTAACTTAGTTCTTTTTTATTTTTTGTACTTTAGCTAGTTTATTTAATTGTATTTATTTGTAGGAATTGTGTTTAATTAATTTATTGATAGTGTAGTGTTAGGTTAATTGTAGGTAATTGTAGGTAGTTTAATTATTTTATTGATAGGGTAGTGTTAGGTTTAATTATATCTTAGGTTAGGATTTATTTTACAGGTAAATTTGTTATTATTTTAACTAGGTAACTATTAAATAGTTCTTAACTATTTAATAGCTATTGTACCTGGTTAAAATAATTACAAAGTTGCCTGTAAAATAAATATTAATCCTAAAATAGCTACAATATAATTATAATTTATATTGTAGCTATATTAGGATTTATTTTACAGGTAAGTATTTAGCTTTAAATAGGAATCATTTATTTAATAAGAGTTAATTTATTTCGTTAGATGTAAATTATATTTAAGTTAGGGGGTGTTAGTGTTAGGGTTAGACTTAGCGTTAGGGGTTAATCCATTTATTAGAATAGCGGTGAGCTCCGCTCGGAAGATTAGGGGTTAATAATTGAAGTTGGGTGTCGGCGATGTTAGGGAGGGCAGATTAGGGGTTAATACTATTTATGATAGGGTTAGTGAGGCGGATTAGGGGTTAATAACTTTATTATAGTAGCGCTCAGGTCCGCTCGGCAGATTAGGGGTTAATAAGTGTAGGCAGGTGTCGGCGACGTTGAGGGGGGCAGATTAGGGGTTAATAAATATAATATAGGGGTCGGCGATGTTAGGGCAGCAGATTAGGGGTACATAGGGATAACGTAGGTTGCGGCGGTTTACGGAGCGGCAGATTAGGGGTTAAAAAAAATATGCAGGGGTCAGCGATAGCGGGGGCGGCAGATTAGGGGTTAATAAGTGTAAGGTTAGGGGTGTTTAGACTCGGGGTACATGTTAGAGTGTTTGGTGCAGACGTAGGAAGTGTTTCCCCATAGGAAACAATGGGGCTGCGTTAGGAGCTGAACGCTGCTTTTTTGCAGGTGTTTAGGTTTTTTTCCAGCTCAAACAGCCCCATTGTTTCCTATGGGAGAATCGTGCACGAGCACGTTTTTGAGGCCGGCCGCGTCCGTAAGCAACTCTGGTATCGAGAGTTGCATTTGCGGTAAAAATGCTCTACGCTCACTTTTTGGAGCCTAACGCAGCATTTGTTTGAACTCTCGATACCAGAGTTAATTTTATGGTGCGGCCAGAAAAAAGCCCGCGGAGCGTTAACAGCCCTTTTACCGCCAAACTCCAAATCTAGGCCTGTGATTCTTCGTCATTGGGATTCACTAGTATCCCCTGCGAGTACCCCTACCCCTGAATCTCCCCCTGTTCTGGATAAACTGATCTCCTCTCCCTCTCAGCTGCCTGGTTTGATAGCGTTTTTCCCTCATTGGTGTCCCATATGGATCTTTTCCTTTTTCCCCTTCTCCTCCTTCTTTTAAAGCCATACCAGAGGAGTTTTTTTGAGAAGAACCTGTTTTAGAATCAGACATATCTGTCCCTGAATCATAAGACCCTTTTTGGAACTTATATACCTATACCCTCCCATTTTTATAATCATCCTGATCACATCTTAATTTCCTGCATTTCCTTTATTTTTAACTTGGAAATGTTAGTGCTAGTTGCCCCATTTAGTTTTTCAAAGTTGGGGTCACTCTCAAAGCTATTCACCTTGATTAAGGCTTTTTCTGTCTCAACTTTCACCCTTTCAAGCCTCTTATTGTTTCTTTTAATCATCATGTCCATTAAATCCAAGGAAGTCAAGGAGAGTTTCTCATTCCACTCCTCTACAAAGGAGTCCCCCTCCTCATCCTCCCTTGTATTTGCACCTGGATCCAACATTAACCTCAATCTTCTTGGTACACTTTTCTTTTCTATATAATTTGCTAAACTTGCATTCTCTGTTTTGATTTTAAGCTGTCTAGTGAGATAATATCTATATTTCCTAAATGCACTAAAGATCGTTAACACTTCATCATTTTTATCAACATTACCATAAGTACTATCATTAGCTAGAGAGTCTTTTAGTTCTGCTTCCCACAAATCATCACACAGAGTAAATACTGAGGACAAAAAAGGCAAAACTGGGATTTATAATAGGAGGCACAATCTCTCCTACAGCAATCTACTCAGATCTCCAGAAAAGGACAATATAATCATCAAACAAAGTCCTAAACAGTGAATAAATAATATATAGTAGTAAAGAGAGAGTAGTTAATACTGCTGTTAAAGCTTTCCGGTGCTTCCCTTATGAAGTAAACATGTGGACACTGTGTCTACTGTGTCCATATGGATAGCACCAAACAATTCTCGATACCTGAACATAAGACATATGATATAAAATGATTTTTCAATTTCAAATCAGAGGGAGTGATTTATCTACTACGATTCTCGTGCCCATTTTTTTACGTTGGTAAAACAAAAAGATTGATAAAGGACAGGGTACAGGAGCATTGTGATGATATCCTCCACTCTAGAGATACAAATGTTGCTAGACATTTTTGTGCAATACTTAATGGTGAGGTTGAATCCCTTAAATGTATAGTAATAGATACTTTAAGGGGATAACTAATGGCAGTGGAAGTAATAATGATAGGGTTCTATTACAAAAAGAAGCTAAATGAATATATAGGTTGAGAACTTGGTTTCCGGCAGGGCTAAATGACAAGCTAGAATTTGCAAGCTTCTTATATTATTATTATTATTATTATTATTATTATTATTATCATCATCGGGTATTTGTAGAGCGCCAACAGATTCCGCAGTGCTATAAACAAAGGGGGAGTACAACAAAACAATTATAGGGATCAAATGGGTAGAGGGCCCTGCCAAGAGTTGCAGTGTTGTAGTCAGTTTTTAAGAAGGTGATCTACAAACAGCTGGACTCTTAGGCTTACATGCTAAGGGGGTTCAGGTGATAGCAACGGAGGAGTGGAACTGGTATAAAGTAAGGTTAGCATAGGTTGTATGCATCCCTGAACAGTAGAGTCTTTAGGGAGCACTTGAAGCTTTCAAAACTAGGGAGAGTCTTGTGGAGTGAGGCAGAGTTCCACAAGATGGGAGCTAGTCTGGAGAAGTCCTGTAAACAGGGATGCGATGAGGTAATCAGAGAGGAGGAGAGTAGGATGTCATGAGCAGAGCGAAGGGGACGGGAGGGAGAGTATCTGGAGACAAGGTCTGAGATATAGGGGGAGCAGTGCAGTTGAGGGCTTTGTATGTGTGAGGAATCCGGGTCTGGTTTTCATTTTCACTCTAGACCGCACAACTTGGGGATTCAAGATCCAGAGAGTACATAAATCTTAACCACACCTTAAACAGGTGCTTAGTAATTGAGCTTCCTAGCTGGTTTGTCACAACAGTGTGTCTCTCTTCCTCTGTGCATTTTCATATTGTTTCATACCTAAGTTTTGTGATTTATGCCTGCATTGCATCTTTACCCAGCCTCGGATCTCTGCTATAAATAACTTTACATTCCTATTTCTACTGATTACAATTTCATACTTGGGGTTATTGAATACCTTTCGTCCTATCATTTTCTCTCATCTGCAAAAGGAATTCATTCCCCGCTTATTCCAAATCTTCTAAGTTGATCTGCAATAGAATCAGAGCTTGGCCACTCCCCCAGACATCAGCCGGGACTTACACTACACACCCGGTACCTCCAAGCTGAACCGAGAGGGTAACGGATCTTGGCCACTGCCCCAGTCATCAGCTGGGACTTACACTCTGTACTTGCCACTTGCAAGCTGTTCCGTGACTGTTTCGGAGCATAGCCAGACCTCCTGATGTCAGCAACAATCTGTCACGCTTCTGAGCTACTTCTCCCTCAGCATCAGCAGTTCAGCTGAATCTTGCTTAGCAGTTCTTCCAGGTAAACGGATTAACCTTAAACGGACTGCCACCAAGAATTAACCCCTAATTTTCTGGGCAGCCCCCTCCGACCCAAAACTAACAGGGTACTCACTCAGACCGGTAATCTGGTTACATATTACGGATCCTGACAGTGACAACATCAATAGTGCTCTCACTGTCTCTTTTCTGAGATTTATCATATTAGCATCATCTTGTTGCAACATTGTATTCTGAGTGTTTGCAACTGTGTATTTACTGTGCTAACAACTTTTCACTATAAGCCTTACCTGGGTCAAATCTCTTGTTGGCTCATTTTGCTAAAGTGATACATTCAATACATTTACTGGTCAAGTCTGCAGTTGAGATTCCATATAATACACCATCAGACAGAATCTAAAGAATCCATTACAGTATGTCAGAGTGAGAATTTTGTGTTGATACTATTTGTGAAATGTATTCTGAGACATGTATATAATATGTATATATTGATATAAGATTCTGGCAGTGTTTATGTCATACATAATGAAGTGGATACATATGGGTATTAGTGGATGTGGTTTAATACATTTGACTAGGAATTATGTGATAAGTTTATACCATTACACATCCCCTGTACAAGGGCTAAGCTTCAGCACATCCTTTTCAAGGAGGCATTCCCCTTTAAGAAACTAAAAAAGGTGTGAGGTGCTATAAAAGGAGGAAGTCCGGCTAGGAATAGGTATGCCCTGATAAACCCCTGTGACACATACTCGATGTGGGGGTGAAACGTGCTTTGGCACTTATGTGTGGATGACCCTGGAGTAAGTCGACTACCTCCAGAGTTTAATATTTGTGAACCGTTATAATTCTGTTGCTTAAACCAGCTGTGGGCAATACATTTAGATGATGTCAGCACTGATGGTGAGGCACTAAATGATGGAGCAATACATCTATTTTGAAATATATGTTTGTGTATTCCAATGTGATGTGGATCCGCAACAGATGAAGCACCTATAGCCATACAAAGAGGATGGTACATCTCCTGTTTATGATTTAAACACAACGGTATTTCAGTTGGGACTTGTCTGGCCAATGAGGAACAGCCTAGTATTGCTGGTAACCATTCACGGACATTTGTGGCAACTGAACCACTCCCTTTTTGAAACATCACATGGCTGGAAAACGCCTAGTAAGAACACAACAGGCGAGTAGTGACGCTGGATAGAATGCTACCTTTGGAGAGAAGTGCAAGTATACCATCTGATTGTACTTTGGCTTTATGACCTTGAGTGCAGCTTATGCTGCGGTCGAAATTTACACCTTGCTGGTATTTGTCTGTTTGAAGGCTATAAATACATAAGATTGTACCTCCTTATAAGACCTAGAGCGCAGGTGAATCTGGGGTCCTCACCTAAATGTATAATAAGTGCTTATAATATGTGTACTATTGCATGATGTAAGTTGTCTTGTTTCTATGTATGTGTAAGGTGCCTATAGTGATTCTAGTTACCTGCATACGTATGCTTAGCAATAGGCATTGTTTATAACAATTGCTCACAATTGTTTTATGTTTTTACTTCATGTAGTGCTGTTAGGCATAAACAGGCGATTATTCCGTGTGCTTGTTTATTTCCCTTCTATTTTTAGGACAGTTTTGTATGTCCTAAATGCTTCTTCTGTTTTCATTGCTATGTTTACTTCTAAGGGAAGCACCGGAAAGCTTTAACAGCAGTATTAACTACTCTGTCTTTACTACTATATAGCTTTATTTAGTGATTTAGTTAGTGTTGGCGATGTCTGGGGGGATTATATGAATAATGGATCAGAAAATTCAGAAACTGATTAATTCATTTTTGGAATTTTTGGGGATTTTAGTTATGGTGCTGATTCGGAAATTCGGATGCATGTCTAATGTTTAGGTTTGTATTAAAGTTTAATACACATGCCTTAGCACTGTTAGTGTCATATACTTTTAGGTATCATAATGCCAGACATGGTATACATGCATGAGCTCATGGCGATTCCTACCACTTTATTATATACCTCTAGCATATCAACATGGGCAGTAGATATTTATTTGTTCTGTCTAAATCGTAGGGATATCAAATTTATCATAATAATCTGTGCATATAATTTCATGTTAATTCCACTGAGTCTACTATATTTACTTCTCCTTTAGCTATAGATTTATGTTTATTAATATGATGTTCCTGTTGCTGGGGGTAGGGGCCATTCCCAGATGAAAGGACTTATCTATGTGAAGGGGAGACATTTAATTGTTTGGCTAAATATTCTCATATTGCTGTATCTATATTTTGCTGTAAACTATCACAGCCTATTTAATATGTTTTACTTTAGTGTAAGCTGTAGACTTATGATTCCCTCTAAAGTTATCTTTATCCTGTTTACCCCTTTCATTTATCAGTCAGTATCATATATATTGCATATCTAAGTATTTGTGAACAATATATTAAAACATCCTCATACTACAATAAAAAACATTAGCCTGTCTGGTTGGCTTTTCACACTTCCAATAGTGGGTGGCACATGGAAGGTGGATATTTTACATTTTTGATGACTCCTTTAAATGTTTGGATATGACATAATTAGCCAAACAAAAGTCTTTATATTGACAGAGACTAAAAGAGCTCTTATGCTTTATAACCTAACTACAGGGAGTGCAGAATTATTAAGCAAGTTGTATTTTTGAGGATTCATTTTATTATTGAACAACAACTATGTTCTCAATGAACCCAAAAAACTCATTAATATCAAAGCTGAATAGTTTTGGAAGTAGTTTTTAGTTTGTTTTTAGTTATAGCTATTTTAGGGGGATATCTGTGTGTGCAGGTGACTATTACTGTGCATAATTATTAGGCAACTTAACAAAAAACAAATATATACCCATTTCAATTATTTATTTTTACCAGTGAAACCAATATAACATCTCAACATTCACAAATATACATTTCTGACATTCAAAAACAAAACAAAAACAAATCAGTGACCAATATAGCCATCTTTCTTTGCAAGGACACTCAAAAGCCTGCCATCCATGGATTCTGTCAGTGTTTTGATCTGTTCACCATCAACATTGTGTGCAGCAGCAACCACAGCCTCCCAGACACTGTTCAGAGAGGTGTACTGTTTTCCCTCCTTGTAAATCTCACATTTGATGATGGACCACAGGTTCTCAATGGGGTTCAGATCAGGTGAACAAGGAGGCCATGTCATTAGATTTTCTTCTTTTATACCCTTTCTTGCCAGCCACGCTGTGGAGTACATGGACGCGTGTGATGGAGCATTGTCCTGCATGAAAATCATGTTTTTCTTGAAGGATGCAGACTTCTTCCTGTACCACTGCTTGAAGAAGGTGTCTTCCAGAAACTGGCAGTAGGACTGGGAGTTGAGCTTGACTCCATCCTCAACCCGAAAAGGCCCCACAAGCTCATCTTTGATGATACCAGCCCAAACCAGTACTCCACCTCCACCTTGCTGGCGTCTGAGTCGGACTGGAGCTCTCTGCCCTTTACCAATCCAGCCACGGGCCCATCCATCTGGCCCATCAAGACTCACTCTCATTTCATCAGTCCATAAAACCTTAGAAAAATCAGTCTTGAGATATTTCTTGGCCCAGTCTTGACGTTTCAGATTGTGTGGTGGTCGTTTTTCAGCCTTTCTTACCTTGGCCATGTCTCTGAGTATTGCACACCTTGTGCTTTTGGGCATTCCAGTGATGTTGCAGCTCTGAAATATGTCCAAACTGGTGGCAAGTGGCATCTTGGCAGCTGCACGCTTGACTTTTCTCAGTTCATGGGCAGTTATTTTGCGCCTTGGTTTTTCCACACGCTTCTTGCGACCCTGTTGACTATTTTGAATGAAACGCTTGATTGTTCGATGATCCACTTCAGAAGCTTTGCAATTTTAAGAGTGCTGCATCCCTCTGCAAGATATCTCACTATTTTTTACTTTTCTGAGCCTGTCAAGTCCTTCTTTTGACCCATTTTGCCAAAAGAAAGGAAGTTGCCTAATAATTATGCACACCTGATATAGGGTGTTGATGTCATTAGACCACACCCCTTCTCATTACAGAGATGCACATCACCTAATATAATTAATTGGTAGTAGGCTTTCGATCCTATACAGCTTGGAGTAAGACAACATGCATAAAGAGGATGATGTGGTCAAAATACTAATTTGCCTAATAATTCTGCACTCCCTGTAAACTCCATCCCACCTTACATATAGTACTCTGGCACTTCATGATCATGACCAGAGGCTTTCCACGCATTTTCCCTCGAAACCTACTGCACTTACAATTATACTTTATCTATGCTTAGGTGTCTCATTTATGTTTTAAGTTATATACATAGCCCTTTAACATTCCTTTACCTACACTATAATTAACTCATATGTGACACCCTTTTCAACACATCAATGAAACCTTTATATACAGTATATATATATATATATATATATATATATATATACACAAACAATTAAGGATAACTGTTACTGTCCATGTATATACTGTCTATGTATAAACTTGTATATAAATAAACAATTCCAGTAAAGGTGAAAACTCTGTGGAGAAGACGCTCTCAAGCTGTATGAATGTGTAAAGCTTGAAGCACTTCGAAAACACCCCCTATGCATGCCTTTTATGACAAACAGGATTCAAGTCAATAATGTAGTGTGCTTCAGAAAACCGGAGCTTATGGGGTAATATATGCGGTATACAAACTGAGTGTGCGGTGTCCTCCACTCTCATGCATAAAGAGAGTAAAACCAGGAAAAAACTGTGTTCCCAGAAGGCGCAATCGCCCTTACTCACCACACCTCCGGACCGCTAAACCCCAAACGGCTCTCGCTGGCTTAAGAAGAGCCTCCGGAATTCACATGTGTACACTGTGTAATCTCCTTGGCTTCCTCCATAGGCATCCTACTGTGCAGGAGGGGGCGTGGCGGACGTGCTTCAACGCGTTGAATCCATGCACCAATTCGCAGTCAATACCACAAACAGAGTATCCCTTAGACTGACTTCGGAGCAAAGCGTCCCAAACAGCTACTGCTGCCCAGTGAAATAGAAGCAAATAGAGAAAAGTTGCAAGCAGCGGTCTTTGAATAAAAGCAATAGTCTTTGTTGTAACATGGGTAAAAAACACTCCAGGAAGCGTCACAAGTACAATCACAACATTGAGTCCGCTAACATGTTCGGCCAGCTATGATTACGGCCCCTGGCCGAAACATGTTAGCGGACTCAATGTTGTGATTGTACTTGTGACGCTTCCTGGAGTGTTTTTTACCCATGTTACAATAAAGGCTATTGCTTTTATTCAAAGACAGCTGCTTGCAACTTTTCTCTAATTGCATATATATATATATATATATATATATATATATATATATATATATATATATATATATATTTGTATGATTTGAACATTGCAGTTATTATGTGAGACTTATTTAAGGTTGTTACAAAGCAAATAAAAGTTATATATCTTTTATTGATATCCATGCACCATGAAAAGTAAAAAACTGAGATTCACCAACTAAGACCCAAGAAAGGTCTCTTGCCATCATCGAATGCCTCTCATAATTCACAGTCTGATTTTAAAACTAGGAGGTCCGAGAGTGGCCTTGGGTATTCTCTGGAGGGCTTACAGTTTATTTTATACTGTGTATTTTTCTTTCTGGATTATATGGTATAATCTTGTAAATAATTTATTGTTTAGATTTTGTTGAAATTTATTAATTATATGCCTCATATGATTCTCAATAAAAAAATAATAATAATAAAAATAAATATATATATATATATATATATATATATATATATATATATATATATACACAAAGTCCCAAAAGGTGTTGCACTCCTAACATCAAAATTGGCAACTGCCGGGGGGCAAATGTCAAAAAATTTACAAAGTTCAAAAAGGCAGCACTCACCAGTGTTTAGAAAAATTAAATTTAGCTTTTAATGTATCATTTAAAATACAAAGGAAGATTGCATGACGTTTCGGTGCTGTACTGGCACCTTTATTAAATGTTCCCAAAGTAGAGACAGTCTTAAGGTCAGTCCATCCTCAGAGTATTGTCCCACCACGAAAAGTAAAAACGTGTCTGACTGCAGCTCTTATATACCCTGTGTGATGATGAAAAGCTAAACACCTGAAAGGCTTGCTGACGTGCACGTCTCGCTGTATAGCACGTCACGTAAGAACAACCTCTAATTAACATTAGTAACCGCCTTTGTTCACGTAATGAACCGAATGGCTAATTTACATATCAGCTGATGCGGTATAGTAGTGACGTCTGTGGGGGGCGTGTAAGATGAAATGTCAATTTGCATGCTTGAAGATAAAAGACGGATATTGGCATATGAAGAAATTATTGTAACACTGTTGCATGTTAGGCAGATTTACACAGTATCATGCTCCACTCTCTGTGGATGATTCCATAGCACAAGCATATTAAGTCATATTCATTTAACGCACGATGTAGACACATTTCAATTCACGAGTAGCCATACCAAGCCCTTTTACTATGTAATATCCAAGGGAATTAATGTGACAATATAAATCACACAAAATACTGAATAGGGAGTCTAACGCATGGTCTAACGCACTCTTTTTGTGCCTCTAGGAGAACTCGCTCCATCTTCATGCCCCACTTGTAGCAGGTGACACCCAATATCAGAAATCATACACCAGGTTATGATACTCCTCGTCAAGTTGAAATAAAAACATGTCAGGCTTGGAAATAGGTGTATAGGGTGACTAGTAAAGAGCAGGTATTGATGAAAAGTTTTTCATAGTTTGAACATAGGGTTGCAGCCAGATGGTATCAGGGATAGCATGAAGAGTATAGAAAGAAACTATTTTGCATGATCACCTCCTCTTCTTTGCGGGGGGATGTGATTAATGATCATGCTTCGTAAGCTAGACAGATTGTGTTTGTTTGTTACAAAATGCCACAGGGAGATCAGATTTGCCATTTTTAATGCCTCTCTTATTGAGCATCGGTGGTTGGCCATTCTATCTCTAAAGAATGTGGTGGTCTTTCCAACGTAAAACAAGGAACAAGGACACATAAGGATATAAATAACATATGTGCTGCTGCATGTCAGCCTGTGTCTGATGGTATAGCATGTTTTTATGGAGGTGGCGAAAAGAATCCTTCACATGCATACTGTTGCATGTCATGCAATCACCACAGCTAATGCAACCAGTCTTAATTGTTTTTTAACCATGTCTCTCGTTGATAGCTTTGCTTCTTGTCAGTTTTAACTAACATATCTCTAATATTCCTGGCTCTACGATACACAACTCTTGCAGGTTTCTATCTCCAATGGATTTTTTATCAGTCCCTAATATGTCCCATCTATTTTTTATGGATTAATCAATGATCTGATGTCTGGGAGTAAAGGTGGTGATAAAATTAAGTTGGTCCGTAACCACAGTATCTCTAGATGTTAAAGATAACAACATTGATTGTGTGTAATTCTCAAAATTGTTTCTGGTGGTCAGAATACATTTTTTGTCATGTCCTCTTTCAGCTAGTTTGTCACACATCTGGTCTAATTGTATTTTAAGTAGTTCACGTTTAGAATTGTTACAAATGACCATTGTGAGTTGAGAAGATATAACCCCCATTTTCTGATGTTAGATTTGAGGCACTCCGGCAATTGACTGATAGCTCTACATTTAAGAGACTGCCCTCCAATCCCACATATCAATTTAAGAGAATTGTTGATCAACTTATTAATCAGGCCCTACAGATGAACTACATTACTCCCAAGGAGAGTGAGTTTTTGACCACTAATCATCCTAAAACCCTGATTCTATACTTGTTACCTAAGATTCATAAATCTACTTCCTGCCCTCCAGGTAGACCTATTGTCTCCGCCAGGGAATCTTTTTTCTCAGGAATATCCAAATATGTTGATTTCCAACTACAACCAGTGGTGTAAAACTCCATCCTGTATTATTCCATTCTGATTAGGAAACTAAACACTCTTGATACAATTGATACAAATGACATATTGGTGACTATGGATGTGGATAGCCTCTATACTGTCATCCCTCATGATGGTGGTTTGGAGGCTGTTAGGTCCGTAGTCATCAATAATGTGCATTATAAGGGCCCACCAATTGAGTTCCTATTGGAACTCATGGAACAATGTTTAACTAAAAACTATTTTTCTTTTGAGAATTTCTATTATTTTCAATCAGCGGGTTTGGCTATGGGGTCTAATATGGCCCCTGTTTATGCTAATATCTATATGCTATGGTATGAGATTCAAATAATGAAACCGATGTAACATCCTAAAATAGGATTTTACATGAGATATATTGATGACCTGTTTCTTATATGGAAGGGTGACTCAGACAGCCTTTAAAACTGTGAACAGGAACTGAACCATGCTGATACACCGATTAGGTTCAAAATGGAGTATGATTTAAAACAGATCCACTTTTTGGATTTAAATATTTTCAAAAAAGATCATACCCAGGATATTAAACTAGGTACTTCTCTATTTTCAAAGTCCACTGGTCGTAACTCCCTTTTATTAGCGTCTAGCTTTCATCCCAAACATCAGAAAATGGGTGTTATATCTTCTCAACTCACAAGGGTCATTAGTAACAATTCTGAACCTGAATTACTTAAAATGCAATTAGACCAGGTATGTGACAAACTATCTGAAAGAGGACATGACAAAAAAGATATTCTGACCACCAGAAACAATTTGAAGAATTACACACAATCAATGTTGTTATCTTCAACATATAGAGATCCTGTGGTTACTGACCAACTTAATTTTATCACCACCTTTACTCCCAGTCATCAGATCATTCGTCAATCCATACAAAATAGATGGGACATATTGGGGACTGATAACAATCTGTCAATTGGAGACAGAGTTGTGTATCATAGAGCCAGGAATATTAGAGACATGTTGGTTAAAACTGACAACAAACAAAGCTATCAACGAGAGACATGGTTAAAAACAAGTAAGACTGGTTGCTTTAGCTGTTGTGATTGCTTGATGCAGCAGTATGCATGTGGGGAATTCATTTCACCACCCCCATAAAAACAAATGCTATACCATCAGACACAGGCTGACATGCAGCAGCACATATGTTATTTATATCCTTATGTGTCCTTGTTCCTTGTTTTACATTGGAAAGACCACCATGTCCTTTAGAGATAGAATGGCTAACCACTGATGCTCAATAAGAGAGGCATTAAAAAATGGCAAATCTGATCTCCCCGTGGCATGACATTTTGTAACACACAAACACAATCTGTCTAGCTTATGAAGCATGATCATTGATCACATCCCCCCGCAAAGAAGAGGAGGTGATTGTGCAAAATTGTTGCTACAATTGGAGTCAAGATGGATATACATGTTAGATACAGAATCTCCCAAAGGTCTTAATATTTAATTGGACTTCGGCCCATTCTTGGGTTGAACAATAATGGCTATGTCTATAATGTCATGGGACTCTTGTCTCCTGTATGCAATGCTGTGTGCCATCATCATCATTTCATACCTGATCTGACTACAGTTTCTTTCTATAGTCTTCATGCTATCCCTGATACCATCTGGTTGCGACCCTATGTTCAAACTATGAAAAACTTTTCATCAATACCTGCTCTTTACTAGTCACCCTATACACCTATTTTCAAGCATGACATGGGGTTTTTTTCAACTTGATGAGGAGTATAATATCCTGGTGTATGATTTCTGATATTGGGTGTCACCCACTACAATTGGGGCATGAAGATGGAGCGAGCTCTCCTAGAGGCACAAAAAGAGTGCTTATAACCATGCGTTAGACTCCCTATTCAGTATTCTGTGTGATTTATATTGTCACATTAATTCCCTTGGATATTGCCTAGTAAAAGGGCTTGGTACGGCTACTTGTGAATTGAGATGTGTCTACATTGTGTGTTAAATGAATATGCCTCAATATGCTTATGCTACGGAATCATCCGCAGAGATTTGAGCATGATACTTTGTAAATCTGCCTAACACGCAACAGTGTTACAATAATTTCTTCATGTGCTGATATCCATCTTTTATCTTCAAGCATGCAAATTGACATTTCATCTTACATGCCCCCACAGACGTCACTACTATACTGCATCAAATGATATGTAAATTAGCCATGCGGTTCATTACGTGAATGAAGGCGGTTACTAATGTTGATTAGAGGTTGCTCCTACGTGACGTGCTATACAGCGAAGGCGTGAACATCAGCAAGCCTTTCAGATGTTTGGCTTTTCATCATCACACAGGGTATATAAGAGCTGCAGTCAGACAGGTTTTTACTTTTCTTGTGGGACAATACTCTGAGGATGGACTGACCTTGAGACTGTCTCTACTTTGGGAACATTATAATAAAGGTGCCAGTACAGCACCAAAATGTAATGCAATCTCCCTTTGTATTTTAAATGATATATTAAAAGCTAATTTTTATTTTTCTAAACACTGGTGAGTGCTGCCTTTTTTGAACTTTATATATATATATATATATATATATATATATATATATATACACACACACACACACACACACACACAAACACATACAGTGCCCTACCCTGACTTTGGCACCCTCATTAAATAAGAGCAAAGAAGGCTTTGAAGTGTTTTTCTTTATTGTTAAACCTTTTGATCTTTTGTTAAAAAAATACAAAAAAATACTCTGCTCTCATGGATATCAAATAATTGCAAACACAAGACATTAATATTTTACATTTTTTTTAATACACCTGGGTGACTAGGAATAGGTAATTGTTCAACCATGACTTCCTGTTTTACAAGGTTATAAATATGAGGTAACACATTGGCCAATAGGTAAGACCAAAGAAAATAGCTTTGGTATACAGAAAAAAGTTGTTGAGCTTCACAAAATGGGAAGTGGCTATTAGAAAATAGCAAAAGCATTGAAAAAGCTAATTTTCACCATCAGGGCATTACTAAGGAAGTTCCAGTCAACTGGAAATGTTATGAATCAACCTGGAAGAGGACGTGTGTCTATATTGTCACAACGCTCTGTGAAGAAGATGGTTAGAGTGGCCAAAATATCTCCAAGGATCACAGCTGGAGAATTGCTGAAGTAAATTGCATCTTGGGGTCAGAAAGCCTCCAAAACTACAATTCTACATGACCTACACCACTGGAACTTCAAATGGGATTGGGTTCTATGGTCAGTTGAAACCAAAATAGAGCTTTTTGACAATAAGCACCAGCGGTGGGTTTTGTGTACTCAGTGAGGTAGCAATTTGGAAAAGTACCTTATGCCCACGGTTAAATATGGTGGTGGTTATTTAATTTTTGGGCCTGTTTTTCTGCCAGGTGACATGGACATTTTGTTCGGATACATGGTGTCATGGACTCTATCAAATATCAAAAGATATTTAATAAACACCTGACTGCATCTGCCAGAAAGCTTAAAATGGGCCCTAATTGGATCTTCCAGCAGAACAATGATCCAAAACATACAAAAAAATCAACAGAAAAATTGTTTACTGAGCATAAAAATGAAGGTCCTGTCATTGCCATCCCAGTCCACTAACTTGAACCCTATAGAAAACCTGTGGGGGGGAACTGAAGAGTAGAGTCCACCAGCATTGACCTTGAAATTTGAAGGATAAGGAGAGATTCTGTATGGAGGAATAGTTTCAGATCCCTTGCCATGTATTCTCCAGCCTCATCAGGCATTATAGTAGAAGACTCAAAGCTGTTACCTTGGCAAAGGGAGGTAGCACAAAGTAATGACTAAAAGGGTGCCAATTATTGTGCCATACATATATTTAACAAAGATTTTGTTTTCAATAAACTTGTGTTGTGTTTGCAATTGTTTGATATCCTTGAGAGCAGGGTATTTTTTTTTTTAGATATATATTTTTTATTACATTTTCATAACATAGTAATATACATGGACATACAGCTCTCTTGATAATACAATTACAATCATTTTCTTTATCAGTCCAATTCAGAAGTAATTTGTGTGATAAACAAACAGAACTAGAATAGTCAAATTGAACAAATTTACTCACAACTCACTCTAAGCTAAACTCTTTGACTAGTAACTTAGTAAAGGATAAAAACAGAACTGTCAAGTGAGTGGAATATGTGTTATAAGGGGGTGTGTAGAATGTTAATGTGTATCTGTTTTAATTAGTGAGTGTATATATAAAGTATGAAGCAATGTTAGCACTTCCCTTCAGGTGCTCGCTGCCAGCCCCGGTTCTCCCAGACCGTGTAAAGAAGCAAGAAATATTGAATATGGTTGCACTATGTCAGCCCCAGGGGATCCAAGCTGCTCACGTCCTCTGAGTTAACCTGACTTATTTCACCTCCAAGATAAAAGGTTTACAATAGTGTAGCAAGTTTCAAACAGTGTGGTAGGTGCACAAACAGGTTATACTCACAATATTTCAGTTAAAAGCAGCCTTTTATTAAAAACATCACAATGGTGTCTTCAGATGCAGATTCAGGTTTATTTAAAATACAGCTCAACACATTTCAGCTAAAAAAGCTTTTATCAATAGCATAGAAATAAAACAATTTCTGGAACAAGTTGTATAGCCTAGCAGTGTACACAAACATATTTATAGTCTCTAGCCCTGCCTGCCTTCTTCAAGCCAGCTTACATCAGGGTCATAATCAATGACTATCCCATTCTGTAAGGAAGTTTCAAAATACACCAATGATGTATAATTGAATATGTCAGTAAGTGTGAATACATTTACCTGTTCCCATTTCATGACCGAAAAGGCTTCCAATCTAAATGTCACAGACAAAAGATAAATGTCTATAAATTCAGTATATCTCATTTAATATGCTATCTCAAGAGTTAACACTAAATACATCAATCTATAACATGAACAATATCAATAGCTTCTATCCAGTATGTATGGAGTAGTTTAATCCTAAATATCTTTTTATAAACAAAAATATGCCATTTTACAAAATTTGACAACAATTACAACTTATTGAGGAATCGTAGTATCACATTATATTCCCAGTACATACGGGATTTCAATAATCTTCTATTAACATTTTAAAGGGACAGTCTGCAATAGAATTGTTATTGTTTTAAAAGATATATAATCCCTTTATTACCCATTCACCAGTTTTGCATAACCAACAGTTATATTAATATACTTTATACCTCTGTGATTACCTTGTATCTATGAACCTTTTTCCAGCCCCCCTGATCACATGACTGTGACTGCTTATTATCTATTGTCTTGCATTTAGCATTTATTTATTTATATGGCCTATGTGTACTTTCAGTCTTTTTGTGTTGAAAATAAATTTTAAAAGCATGTAATAAGAGGCATCCCTCAAGGACTTAGAAATTAGCATATGAGCCTACCTAGGTTTCGTTGAAACCAAGAATACCAAGAGAAAAAAGCAAATTTGATGATAAAAGTAAATTGGAAAGTTGATTAAAATTACATGTCCTATCTGAATAAGGAAAGTTTAATTTTGACTAGACTGTCCCTTTAACATCAGATCGGAACTGCTGACAATATATTCAATAGAAAGTTAGCGACCAATCAACAATGTGCTAACTTGGTCACATGTCTATTTATCGACCAATTAAAACGTTCTATAGGTTAAGTTCTCAAACGAGTCGTCTGTAACAACATCGTCCCAACCAGGTCCGCTTAACCTTCTGTTTACATGGCAGACTCGTCATCAGGAATGGACCAATCCTGTGTTTTCAAGGTGTAGGCTTAAAAATCCTTAAATATATATTGCTATTTCACCGTCTTAAAGTCCCGTACAGAAAATCACATAAAGGATTTCAATACCCACTACTTGAATATATAAACAGCAAAAGAGAAAAGAGAACAAATTAGAGTTTCATATAACATCGAAGATATAAACTAGTCTTACAGGTCTAAATAGCGGTTTCAGACATACTAGTTTTGGGCTTACAAAAAACAAACATTCTATACAGAATTGCTTATTCATATAGACAAGAAGAATACTAGTGGCCTTATGATAAGATGTCAAGTATCTTGATATTAAAATATAGCAGGGGACAGTATCTACTTTATTATTGAACAAATATTATTTATTCAAAAATTTTGTGTGGGATAATTATTATCTTAAAGAGCCAGTCTATTCATTGTCTTTTATAGAAACTTTTATAAAAAAGCTGCCACTTTTGTGTCCTTGCTTAGCCCCCATTCTCCATATGTTTTCATGCTAAATATCTACCACATTTCTCTTTTCAGTAATAGGGATTCTATACTCCCTCCTCTCCATGGCTGTTTTACCTTCTCAATTCCTACACATTTGATATTAGCTTTAAATTTATTGCATAGATTGCAATGGATGGGTACTCCATGGTCTGTTTTCTTTTTCTCAATCTTGTTAAAGTGTGCCAAGATCCTAGTTTTTAGGAATCTAGACGTTTGACCTAAATATTGTACCCCACAGTAACAGGTCAGCAGATAAATCACATTAGTGGTCTTGCAGCTAATAACGTTTTTGATATTATACTGCTTACCTGTGACTGTGGATACAAATGATTTAATTGAATATTTCTTGTAATTGCAAGCCTTGCATTTCCCACATGAGTGGAACCCTATAAGGTTGTTTAATGTATAAAGAGGTTTTGGTTGCATATCCCTAATTAAGGAAGTGGCTAAAATGTTCTTAAAATAATTGGTCTTTCTATATACAATTTTCGGTCTATACTGTTTACAGTTTTAAGGACCTCGTCTATTTCAAGAATGTGCCAGTGTCTATTTATACAATATTTATAAGTTTGAAATCATTACTATAAGTTGTTAAAATAATGGAAACTTATTTTCCCCACCTTTCTCTTCCTTATGTCTGTTAATCAGTAATTCTTCCCTTTCTATCAGTGCGATAGTAGATCTGTCCTTCTCTACCACTACTCTTTTATAAACTTTATCTATGAATCTATCCCTGATCAATTCTGACTGTTGTCTATAGTCTTCTAGATTGCTACAGTTACAGCGTGTTCTATGGAATGGGCTCTTAAATATTTACTTAAGCCAACTAGGGTTATGACTGCTGTTCTTATCAATGTATGTGTTTGCATCACATTATTTAAAATGTGTTTTAGTACTAATGGGTGCCCCATCATTAGTGGCATTAATTCACTTACTTCAAATTTATCTTCATTTATTGATTATCATTTGCAGAGTTATGCACAAAAGGATGGAGGGATAGCTTTACTTGGATCACTCTAGATGTTACCTCGTTATATTCGGTAATAGAACATAAAAAAGGCCTGGAAGCAATAAAGTGGAGATTATCAAGGGACCCCGACTTAAGTCCTTCTATGTTAAATTTTCTTGTTAGATGCTATAAATTTCATTCTGACCCACAGCTTTTTTTGGTTTAACGGGAACTATTATTTGCAGGTTTGCGAGACTGCCATGGCACCAAGTTTGCACCAAGTTATGCGAACATTTTTATGGATTTTTTTTTCATCCCACTTCATTTGGGATAATAACCCATTTGGTGCAAACTTGGTGCTTTGGCACTGCTACATAGATGATGTTATACGCATTCGGGATGGGGATATAAGAAAAATTTATGAATTTATTACGTTCATAAATTCAAATGAATTGTCCTTGATATTTACACCTAATATTAAAAGGACAGACATAGTCTTTCTTGATCTTAACATCAGCAGTAAAGATAATATTAATAGTACTAAAACGAATTTTAAAGAATGTGATGCGAACACATACATTGATAAGAACAGCTGTCATCCCCCCAGTTGGGTTAAGTCAACTCCATAGAATATGCCCTAACTGTAGCAAACTAGAAGACTATAGACAACAGTCTGAATTCATCAGGGATAGATTCATAGAAAAAGGGTATAAAAGAGTAGAGGTAAAGAAGGATAGATGTAGTATCACACTGATAAAAAGGGAAGAATTACTAAATAACAGACATAAGGAAGAGAAAGGTTGGGAAAATAAGTTTTCATTTTTTGTAACAACTTATAGTAATGATTTCAAACTTATATATAGGGTAATCAATAGACACTGGCACATTCTTGAAAGAGATGAGGTCCTTAAAACTGTAATCCCCAATAGACAGAAAATTGTTTACAGAAAGACCAATTCTTTTATGAACATTTTATCCCCTTCCTTAATTAGTGGTATGGAATTTGGTTCCATTGTGAATCGTTTAGGCAGGTATGAAGCTCTTTTTCCCATTGCAGGATGTAGTTTGGTTTACTATTGTGGGAACTCTGTCTTAGCAAGCTATGGATATCAGAAATATGTGATCTGTGTATTTCTGGAGTTTGGCATAATTTTTCAAATGGCGTAAGTGGTCTAAGAATCTCTCTCTTGTTGTGGCTGGAGAGAACAGCGTGTCTTGATTGGAAATAAAAGTACTATCTGTGGAAGGAATGTCCTAAAGTTTCCTGTAATTCTATTTGCATTTTGAAAAGGCCGTCTTTAGTTAGTTGATGTATGGTAAGAGTGTTTGAATCAGTGTGTGGTATGGTTACATCATGTCACGAACCAAGCCTTCAGACTAAAAAGAAAACGAAAAGGTCTTGGAGGCATTCTGATAGACAAGGCTGTGCTGGGATTTGAACCCGTGGCTCTGTGTTTACTACTCCCGTTTGCTTGTGTGTTAAGCCACAGCCAATTCAGGCAGCTTGTTCAAAAAGTTTCTTGCTATGGAACTATCTATCTTTAAATTTTTATGTCTTTTTTGTGCTCTCTAATCTTGTCTTTCAGTTCTTTCTTAGTTTTCCCAACATAGAAATAGGGGCAAGAAGACAAAAAAAAGTATGAGCTATGTGCATTTATTTAGCAAAAGGTAACTGGGATTATGAATATTGGTAAATATTCTGAGTAAAGGGTAGATCAATTATATTACCAGAAAGACAGAAACATAGAATATTCATGCAGGTGTGATTATGAAATACTGTTTTGAAGAGAAATTAACATAATTAGGGTGCCTGTACTAAACTGGGTGTGAACAAGATTCCTGACTTCGGTACTTGTCTGCCTGCCTTTGCATTGAACTGGCAGCAAACACTATGGGCTAGATTACGAGTGGCGTGCTATCATTTGCATGTAATATATATATTTTTTGTCGCCGTTTGTGTGCAAATTTAATTTTGCCTGTATTACAAGTTGAAATTAAATGTGAACGTGTGAATGAAATCACAATTGATGCTGGAATGAAAGATATGAGGTCTCAGGAGTTAAGGTGTTCGAAAAAAAAATTGTACAAAAGTGCTTTTACATAGGGATCCTTCAGAACACGTATAAATATATGTTTGTATATAAATATCTATGCATGTATTTCTATACATATGTATATACTTACAGACATTTATACACATTTAAATACAGATATGCATATGTATAAAAATACATACATATATCTTATTGCAATCCACTTCCCGCATATTTCCACTTCCCGCATATATTATTGTACAACAACTTTAGTGCTGCACTGCCCCCTGCTCCCACAAGTCAATCAGGGTATTTTATCTCTGCCAGCTGAAAGGATATTAGGTCATTTTTAATTGATGTATACATATGTAGTCAAGCGAAAATTAACCTTGATAATTCTATTTATAATAACATTAAAACTGTTTGGCTATTAAGTTATTATTAACTACTATCAAAACATTGCACATTTTTTAAAAATCCATTAAATACAGTAGAATTGCATAACCAACAAGTACATAATAAAAAATACAATTCAATAACACTTACAGTGTCTGCAAACGGTGCTCCTAAAAACATGTGCATGCTCTAGAAGTCTTATACGACTGCATAGTTTTATTCCTTAGCAAAGGGCATAAAAAGAACAAAGCATATTTTAAAATAAAAGTACATTGGAAAGTTTTTAAAATTGCATGCTCTCTGAATCATGAAAGTTTAATTTCAACTTTACTTTCCTTTTAAAAGATATTATTTTGTGAAGTACCTAAGGGTCCCCCTGTATTATCTGGTGGACATACATGGTTCCTGATTTGGGAAACTGTCCTTCTGCCTTTGCAGTGAATGGGCAACAAGCACTGTAATCCACTGCCCAGATGTAGTACTGCACAAGGACTTCCTTGTGCAATTTATTTCCCTGCTCTCTCTCAACCACTTGCAGGTCCTTTCAAAGGTGGAAGAGAGGGTAAGAAACAGTGAGCCCTATATTCCATTCACAAAATAGTCTCAACTGTTGTTTCAAAGTCCATAAAAAAAATCTAACTGCGGCCGTATTTATGCTGTTTCAGTGATCCATACCAAACATGAACAGCCAAATACATTATTGGAAAAATAGAAATAGATCAAATGATTGCTTGACCAAACTCCTTAATTAATTAATTTGTGCCTTTTATTGCCAAAAAGCTGAAGGAGGGAGCAGGAAAGGGGGGAGGATCTATATTGTTTCACTAATCAGCTCCTTTGTTTGTAATGTATAAAGGGTATGGTTATTCATGTGTTTATCGTCTGCTGTCCAATCCTGACACAGTATTACTATCAATTGATGTTAGGGACAGCCAACCAAGAACTAAATGTTGATTTTAGTCATAGGGAGATGAAAATCTAGGGGAAGCTCAGCTATGTTCAATCACTTTGACTAGGGCTATTGGAACATGCAGTTATGTGACTTTTATGCCTCTGTAATTGACTTAAATTCAATCTTCTGTTGGCATTGAAATAAAGCTTATTTTAATTGTCCACTAATGTAAGGTTTTTATTAAAATTTGGAAATAACAATAACAAATCCAAAATTAATATTTATCTGAAACAAATGCCTACATGAATGAAATTCGTCTAACCCCAAAAATCTGGGAACAAATATGAAACTAATTTTTCAGACAAAACAAATTTTACGCCCCTGCACATCTTCATTGTTTAGTAATTTTCCTATGCAAAAATAGATAGCATACAATAGTTTAAAGTAATTTTGGGCACACATTTTTTTAATTGACTTACAAGATAATATATTCTAACTTGCACAAAGACTGGGCAAAAGGAGAGCTGCATTTTAAAAAAATTCAAATATATTTGACTGATTAAAACCATATTTACAGTGAATATTATTCTCAAAAGCAGGGGAATATTTAAATAAAGTTCAACTTTATAAATTCTTTATCTATTAGATGGCAGCACCGTACAGAACAAAAAGGAAACCTAGCAAGATAAGGGTTACATGAGAAGACTGAAATATTTAAAAAATAATTGTGTGTTTTATATGGTATTTAATGTTACTACGAGGCATTGGGTTAGGCTGCGGTGGAAAAGGGTCCTGAAACATTTGTAAACATTCAGTTTTAATGCAAAGGGACATAAGAATTGTATTATCAAATTTGATTTACTCTCTTGATATCTATTGTTTAAAAGCATACCTAGGTAGGCTAAGGTGGGTTCAAATATCTGGGGCACTATATGGAAACAGTTTGTGACAATTATATTTAACAATTTTATAATGAAAACACTCCTATTGTCACAAACACTGATGCAATACTGCTGCCATATAGGACCCAGACACTAGCACAACTCTGAACTTATCATGAAACAAAAAGATTAAGTATTATTTCCCCAGTGTTGAATTATCCTCAGAAGACAGAGCTGTGGATTTTCTTGGAAATGAAAGCAAAATGGATATCCAATGAAAAAAAAGAGTTTTACCTTTCTCTAAATTCTACTTTTATTTAACAAATATTCTTAAACCCCATAATGATATTCAAAATCAAATGGGCTTCCTGATAATTGCAAGAATTTACTATGTAACTTCCGAATATATGTATGGTTTTTCACACAAAAAATGCCAATATTAATTAGCTTTTTTAAGTATCTATATAGTTGTTATATATTTTAATTGAAAATAAGTTTCTTAGGTTATTAAACAAAACTATTTAACTTTTAATATGGTGTTCTTGAGACAAGGGCAGTATGCTTTGCACCCAGTCATGAATTTATACATACAGCAATGGGAGAATGATTTTATTGTAGTCCAAGTAATTTTCAATGGGAAATTATAGGGAACTTAAATGGATGAAAATAATCTGATCTTTTAATCAGAGGACAGTATCTTGGAGCAGAACATTGACATCATATTCTCAAAACTGGAAACAAGGACATTTCTAAGGAGGTGAAAGCACATAATGATATACTTTCTTAAAACTGTTATTTAGCTTTCTGGAAAGATAATATCCCCTGAGGTCAATTTTCAGGGAAAGTACACGGGTCTAGAAACATGACTTCTGGTGAAGAATTAAAGCTTTTTTCATGTTTAAAGTGTAAAACCTGTAATAATAGTAGAAAATGTTCAAGTTGTAAGTCCAGAAATAAAGGATAACATTTTTGTTATAATGAATAATTCGATGTACTAAAAAGGGTGTAATCTGTTTGTTACAGGGTCCTTATAAGAATGTGGGTTCAAACAAAATTGAGGAAAGTGCACTTAAACAGCAGCCACACCAAACAGTATAAAGAACATTTTTACTTAATATATAAACACATAAAAAAATGAAAAACATAAGACATATTCCTAAAATATAAAAGTCTAAACCACTGGTGGTCTAAAAATAATGAATGAAATAAAATGATAAAATATGAAGTCCACAGTTTTAATCTGCTGTCTTTAAACTGCTACTCCCGGACTAGGTCGAAGATATTAGGAGTTCAAGTACCAGCAGGGAAGCTCAAACACAAATAGCTAAACAAGCCAGGGATAATATCCAGGGAGATTAGGCAACTTTCACATAGACCAGTGCACACAACGGACCTCAGGGAAACGGGATTACTTACTGCACCAGGGCGGTCCACACCATACCCAGCCATTGTCCTTAGGTGACTTCGGATGCAGCTGCTTCCGCGTTCACTCTCTGTATGTGCTTAGAGACTTCTGTGATTTTGTCTGTGGCCACATGATCCACCTTGTCCCAATTAAATTCCTCTTACTCCATGTGTATATTAAGGTAGGTTAGTGGAGTTTTCCTAAAGATAACAGAGCGCTCTGTATTTTCAAATTAGGAATTGTTGTAGAAAAATGAATCAAGTCATCTACGCATTTCAGGCCAATAACAGCCTTTATCAAGATGACCTAGAGGTTTCTGAGTTTAACATTGTCTTGATAAAGGCCGTTATTGGGCTGGAACACATAGAAAACTCGATGACTTTTTCAACAACAGTTCCTAATTTGAAAATACAGAGCACTCTGTTATCTTTAGGAAGACTGAACTATCCTACCTTACTATACACATGGAGTAAGTGGAATTTTATTGGCACAAGGTGGATCACGTGTCGTGACCACATACGAAATCCCACAAAATGAGTACAGCACCTGTTGGTTCCTTAAAGCAGGTTTTAGTTCTGTATGATGCCCGTGGAGAAAGCGTTACTGCCACCCTTACAGCAACATAGACAAATGGAATCCACAGCACCAATTAGGTAAAAGAAAATACCTTTATTTTCACATTACATGCGACGTTTCGGCCTTCACAGCCTTAATCATGCATACAAAACACTTCAGCCTCTGTCCACAGTATATAGGCTGATCAATTAAAACATTAATTACAAACAGATTTGACAAAATGTTTCACACAGAGCAATTACTCCCTCTAGTGTTAGTCATATTTTACTACATCCTATAAAATTTAACTCTCAAGTTACCAAAAATACAATTACTAGAGGAGTTTCCACTGAATGTACAAGTGTCATTAAAAACAAGAAAATATATAGGAACAAGTTTTACTGCAATCTTATATCTCTATAGTAACACTTCTAAAGTATATTACTGATACATTTTACCAATCTTACTGATAAACTTTACCTATGTGTTTAAGTGAACAAGTGACTTTACCTATGTGTTTAACTAAACCAAAACTAACTAAAAAAAATTTTGAAGAACATTTTTTTTGTTTTGAATTTTTACTTTGTTACATTTACAGAAAGACAGAGAAATCTATTTCTCTATTTAACCATTTAGGGTACATACAATCTAATTTATGGATCCAGTAAGTTTTTTTTGTTTAAGGATCCTCTCCCTGTCACCCCCTCCTCTTAATGTACCTACATGGTCAATAATCTGCCACCTAATTTGACTTATGTTGTGGCCTGCCTGGATACAATGATTAGAAACAGGAGCTTCTTTATTACCACATCTCAAGTTGGACTTATGCTGATTAATTCTTTCCCTGCCTTTTCTAGTCGATTCTCCAATGTAAATAAGAGAACACGGGCATTTAATAAGATAGATTACGTAGGATGCCTCACACGTATAATAACCATTAATTTTATATTTATGCCCTGTTCTTGGATGGGAAAATTATTTCCCTTTTATCATTGCATGGCAATTAGAGCACCCTAGACAGGGATAAGAACCATAAGATTTCTGACCCATATGGCTTTCTTTAAGACTTTTGGAGGGTCCCAAATAATTTTTAATCAATGTGTCTCTCAAATTTCTAACCCTCTTAAAGGCCATAATGGGATTATTTTGGAATATCTCCATATCTCTATTACAATTTTTAATAATATTCCAATGCTTTATTATGATTTTAGTGACTTCAGTACTGTATGAATTATATTGTGAAGTAAATACCATCCTCCTACTTTTATTTTTACCATTTTTATTATCTTTAGGGGCATTATTATCCCTGTACATTTTCTTCTCTTTCTGAAGCCTTGAGATCTCTTCCTTAAAGGGACAGTCTACACCAAATTTTTTCTTATTTAAAAAGATAGATAATCCCTTTATTACCCATTCCCCAGTTTTGCATAACCAACACAGTTATATTAATACACTTTTTACCTCTGTGATTATCTTGTATCTAAGCCAATGCAGACAGCCTCCTTATCTAAGTGCCTTTGACAGACATGCAGTGTAGTCAATCAGTGAAGACTCCTAAATAACTTCACGGGAGTGAGCACAATGTTATCTATATGATACATGTGAACTAGCACAGTCTAACTGTCAAAAACTTTCAAAATGCTCTGAGCTAGGAGGCGGTTTTCAACTGTTTAGAAATCAGTTTGAGCCTAGCTAGGTTTAGCTTTTCAAAAATACCACCAAGGGAACAAAGCAAATTTGATGATAAAAGTAAATTGGAAAGTTGTTTAAAATTGCATGCCCTATCTGAATCATGAAAGTTTAGTTTTGACTAGACTGTCCCTTTAATGAGGTTTTCAGGATAACCTCTGCTAACAAATCTATTGCCCATTTCCATCATTCTGGTAGATAATATTTCTTCATCCTTCACTATTCTACAAACCCTAAGGAGTTGACTCCTAGGGAGTGAGTCTTTTAACTTAGTTGGATGGAAACTATCATAGGCAAGCATAGTATTCCTATCAGTGGATTTTCTAAAAAGATCTGTTTTAAGGGTCCCATTATCCTTATAAACCCTAGTGTCTAAGAATTCCACTGAAACCTCACTATGTATAAGGGTAAATTCTATCCCTGGGATAGCAGAGTTTAAGTCACATACAAAGTATTCTAGGGATCCAACGTCACCCCACCACACGCCAAACACGTCATCAATAAAACGCCACCAGGCTGCACCATATTCCAAGAACATCTTATTAGTATATGCAAAATTCTCTTCAAAGCTGTTCATGAACAGGTTGGCGTATGTTGGGGCAACGTTGGATCCCATTGCAGTCCCCCTGACCTGTACATACCAGTTGTCTCGAAATAAAAAATTGTTCCAGTACAGGATAAGAGTTAATAAATCACAAATAAATTCTATTTGAGGAGAATTATATGTACCAGTACCACTTAAAAGTTTCCTAATAACTCCTAAACCTGTCTCATGCTTGATGGCAGTATAAAGACTTTTTACATCAAGTGTGAAGAGTATATATTTCTTACTGGGTAGATGTAAACTGTATAATTTATCAAGAAAATCACTAGTATCTTTGATGTAGGCCGACATTTTAATTACTTCATGTTGTAAAATTTTCAAGGAAAATAGCTATGTTAGTGAAGATAGAATCTACACTGGAGACTATGGGCCTCCCTGGGGGGCATTTAGCATTTTTATGCACTTTTGGCACAGTATAGAATATGGGTGTCCTAGGATGTTCTTTGTACAAATAATCAGATAATTTAGTATCAATGATATCATTCTTAACTGCCTTGGCAAGTATGTGTTTAATTTCCTTTTGTATTTTAAATACTGGATCCCCTGCAAGTGGATGATATGTAGTATTATCTTGTAATTGTGACAGTATTTCCTCTACATAATATAGTTTATCAAGAACAATGGTGGCACCACCCTTATCTGCTGCCCTCACTAAAATATCTTTCTGTTTTTCTTTTAAAGATTTAAAAGCCTGTTTTTCCTCTAAAGTCAGATTATCATTTCTCTTATTTTTACCACCTTGTTTGGAGATTTTTTCTTTTAAGTTACACCAATCATTGCTTACCATTTTAATAAATGTTTCCACACTGTTGTTACTAAAATTGTGCACAAATGTAGATTTGTTTCTAAGACCCATCTCCTTAGCCCTAAAACATTTGCTGGTATCTAAAGCATTTTGTGCACTAAGTGTTACTACATCTCCTTTATTAAACATTATTTGCAACCTTAAATATCTGTAAAATAATTGTAAATTTTTTTCAATTTCAAATACATTTACATTACCAATAGGGCAAAAGGACAGTCCTTTGTTGAGCAGTTTGTACTCATTGTCCGTGAGCTCAATGGAGGAAATGTTTAGAACCGTCTGTTCCTTTGGCTCCGTTGATTCCTCATATTTCCTCTGCCTCTCCTGCTCCTTGTGCTCCGGGTGTCCATGGCGGTGCTTGTGTTTTCTGCCGCCTCTATGCTGCCTTCGTCGCTGGATAAAAACCCTAAAGGGTTAAATAGAGAAATAGATTTCTCTGTCTTTCTCTAAATGTAACAAAGTAAAAATTCAAAACAAAAAAAAATTTCTTCAAAAATTTTTTTAGTTAGTTTTGGTTTAGTTAAACACATAGGTAAAGTCACTTGTTCACTTAAACACATAGGTAAAGTTTATCAGTAAGATTGGTAAAATGTGTCAGTAATATACTTTAGAAGTATTACTATAGAGATATAAGATTGCAGTAAGACTTGTTCCTATATATTTTCTTGTTTTTAATGACACTTGTACATTCAGTGGAAACTCCTCTAGTAATTGTATTTTTGGTAACTTGAGAGTTAAATTTTATAGGATGTAGTAAAATATGACTAACACTAGAGGGAGTAATTGCTCTGTGTGAAACATTTTGTCAAATCTGTTTGTAATTAATGTTTTAATTGATCAGCCTATATACTGTGGACAGAGGCTGAAGTGTTTTGTATGCATGATTAAGGCTGTGAAGGCCGAAACGTCGCATGTAATGTGAAAATAAAGGTATTTTCTTATACGAAATCCCAGACATGGAAGTCTTGAAGCACATAAGGAGTGTGAACATGCAATGGCTGCATCTGAAGTCACTTAAGGAAAATGGCTGGGTACTATGTGGACTGCCCTGGTGCAGTAAGTAATACCGTTTCCCTAAGGTCCGTTGTACTAGGTGAGCGCTGGTCTATGTGAAAGTGCCTAATCTCCTTGGATATTTTCCTTGGCTTGTTTAGCTATTTGTGGTTGAGTGGTCACAGCTTCTCTGTTGGTACTTGAACTCTCAATATCTCCAACCTAGTCCGCGAGTAGCAGTTTACAGAAAGAAGATTAAGACTGTGGACAACATGTATCATTTTATTTTATTTATTGCTTTTTAGATCACCGGTGGTTTAGACTTTTATATTTTAGACATATGTCTTATGTTTTTCATTATTTTATGTGCTTTATATATTAAGTAAATATTTTCTATATACTGTTTGGTGTGGTTGCTGTTTTAGCGCACTTTCCTAATTTTTTTTTTTATGTTTGTTATTGGCTGTAGAGGACAATCCTATTAAGTTGCTCCACCACACCATTGAGCATTTGAGGATATTCTTGTTTGCACCAATAATGTGGTTTCAAACATGCAGACAAGTACATGAATGCAGACAGAAATATATTTTGTAAATAGGGAGAAAAAAAAACTGAATATAAATCATTCAGCATATAGATATTTCTAGAAAATATCTAATCAGGATTCAAAAAGTTTTTACATTGGGGGATTAAAATTATTAGAAAAATAAATTGACGCAAGGATTTAAAGAGAAAATTATTTCTTGAATTATTATCTCTGATGTAGCCATAAGTTATATAAAATCAGCTATATATAATTGTTATATTTAAAAAGAAAACTACCACCTTACCTGGAGCCCTTAATTTAAAATCAGAAGGTTCAACAGTGAGTGAGAACTTATAGTTTGGCATTAATGTGTTTTGCATTTGAACTTCCCTAGACTTTTGATTAAGGTATGCAATAAATAAAAAGTTTCTGAGCCATTGCACTACAACACATTTCTACAAAATACTTTTATCTTCATCTGTACATATTATTCTAAATATCTTTATAATGAACTATGCATAAGAGTCTTGCCATTTGTTTATAATACCTGTTCCTGTACATATAGGGTGGATTCATGGAATAAACTCCAATTAGATAAGTATAATAAAACTATCCTACAAGCTAATTAAGCTTATACTTTTTACTAACTATGGGAACACAGATGGTCCTATGGGTTTGCTGGCAAAATTTATATTTTTCATATTTTGTGTGTGTGTTTACCTAACTAGGAGAAAAGGAACTACAGAAATATATATATATATATATATATATATATATATATATATATATATATATATATATATATATATATATATATATATATTTAACATTTATTGCAATAAAATTTGAAACTTTGACTCATCCCTGCATTGTCATAACAACCTGGTCTGTGTCATAATTAAAAACATGAATTAGACAGGAACTTTCAATCATATTTAAAGGAATTTGAATACCTCAAATCTGAATGAAAATTAATATATGAGTGTTTCCATGGAATGCTGCATAAATAATAATTATTAACATGCTATGATAGAAAAACATTTAGCACACTGAGGCCTAGATTTAGAGTTTGGCGTTAGCCGTGAAAACCAGCGTTAGAGGCTCCTAACGCTGGTTTTAGGCTACCGCCGGTATTTGGAGTCGTGTAGGTAAGGGTCTAACGCTCACTTTTCAGCCACGACTTTTCCATACCGCAGATCCCCTTACGTCAATTGCGTATCCTATCTTTTCAATGGGATCTTCCTAACGCCGGTATTTAGAGTCGTTTCTGAAGTGAGCGTTAGAGCTCTAACGACAAAACTCCAGCCGCAGGACAAAAGCAGGAGTTAAGAGCTTTCTGGGCTAACGCCGGTTCATAAAGCTCTTAACTACTGTACCCTAAAGTACACTAACACCCATAAACTACCTATGCACCCCTAAACTGAGGTCCCCCCACATCGCCGCAACTCGATTAAATTTTTTAACCCCTAATCTGCAGACCGCCACCTACGTTATACTTATGTACCCCTAATCTGCTGCCCCTAACCCCGCCAACCCCTGTATTATATTTATTAACCCCTAACCTGCCCCCCACAACGTCGCCGCAAGCTACTTACAATAATTAACCCCTAATCTGCCGACCGCAAAGCGCCGCCACCTACGTTATCCTTATGTACCCCTAATCTGCTGCCCCTAACACCGCCGACCCCTATATTATATTTATTAACCCCTAATCTGCCCCCCTCAACGTCGCCGACACCTGCCTACACTTATTAACCCTTAATCTGCCGAGCGGACCTGAGCGCTACTATAATAAAGTTATTAACCCCTAATCCGCCTCACTAACCCTATCATAAATAGTATTAACCCCTAATCTGCCCTCCCTAACATCGCCGACACCTAACTTCAATTATTAACCCCTAATCTGACGACCGGAGCTCACCGCTATTCTAATAAATGTATTAACCCCTAAAGCTAAGTCTAACCCTAATACTAACACCCCCCTAAATTAAATATAATTTAAATCTAACGAAATTAATTATCTCTTATTAAATAAATTATTCCTATTTAAAGCTAAATACTTACCTGTAAAATAAATCCTAATATAGCTACACTATAAATTATAATTATATTGTAGCTATTTTAGGATTAATATTTATTTTACAGGCAACTTTGTAATTATTTTAACCAGGTACAATATCTATTAAATAGTTAAGAACTATTTAATAGTTACCTAGTTAAAATAATAACAAAATTACCTGTAAAATAAGTCCTAACCTAAGTTATAATTAAACCTAACAGCCAATAGAATGCGAGCTCAATCTGATTGGCTGATTGGCGGCGCTTTGCGGTCGGCAGATTAGGGGTTAATTATTGTAAGTAGCTGGCGGCGACGTTGTGGGGGGCAGGTTAGGGGTTAATAAATATAATATAGGGGTCGGCAGTGTTAGGGGCAGCAGATTAGGGGTACATAGGGATAATGTAAGTTGCGGCGGTTTATGGAGCGGAAGATTAGGGGTTAAAAATATAATGCAGGGGTCAGCGATAGCGGGGGCGGCAGATTAGGGGTTAATAAGTGTAAGGTTAGGGGTGTTTAGACTCGGGGTACATGTTAGAGTGTTAGGTGCAGACGTAGGAAGTGTTTCCCCATAGGAAACAATGGGGCTGCGTTAGGAGCTGAACGCTGCTTTTTTGCAGGTGTTAGGTTTTTTTTCAGCTCAAACAGCCCCATTGTTTCCTATGGGAGAATCGTGCACGAGCACGTTTTTGAGGCTGGCCGCGTCCGTAAGCAACTCTGGTATCGAGAGTTGCATTTGCGGTAAAAATGCTCTATGCTCCTTTTTTGGAGCCTAACGCAGCATTTTTTTGAACTCTCGATACCAGAGTTAATTTTATGGTGCGGCCAGAAAAAAGCCCGCGTAGCGTTAACAGCCCATCTACCGCCAAACTCCAAATCTAGGCCTGAGAGAACAATTTGCAGTTTGTAAAAACCATCTCCTGATTTTGGTTCTCTGATCATCTTAACGTCTCCATTTATCAAGAAGAGGAAGTTGCTTTAGAATCCTGGTGGGGCCAGAAAGTAAACACAATTAAAAAATACAGCTTTTTGACTTAAATACGTGCACCTTGAGCTGTTCACAAGGACACTTCTATGTATTAATTTGTACACTTTCATTATTTTCATAGTATATTAAAACAAATTTAAGCAATTAGCCAAGATTTACCTTTTAAAAGAGACAAAAGTATATGTTCAAGAAGTCAACTGTTGAAATACAATAAGGCATACATTGTAAAAATCTATTTTTTTCTGATGTATCGTAGAATGTTTGTCAAACCGTCCACATGCATTTTTATGAAGAGAAAAAGAACTAGAAAATCCCATGCTTTGTAATGACTTTGAAAATGAAAACCCTGTAAAAAAACAAGAAAAGGTAACACGAGTTGACCCTTTTGGCTATGTCATCAGCATATGACAAGTCTAAATTGAGAGTGGCACTGCAAAACCCTCAGGTTGACACATGACAAGTCCAGTACACTCTCTCCATGCAAATTATCATAATATGCTGATTAATTGAACAACAAGGATTCTTCATATTATTGGACCTTGGGTGGGCAAAAATATGTAGCTGGATTTTATTACAAGGACAGAGACTTATATTTTGCATAAGCCTTTTCCTTTACTACTCAACAGCCATTCAAAGTAACATAATACATTTTAAACATATAACATGGAAAGAATGGATATAAAAACAATGGCAAATGAAAAGCAACACTGACAATTGATATTCAAAATAGACCAATCAGAAATGTTCCATATGTTATAAATAGTCCACACACAATCCCAACTGCCTCTTTTCTTTTGCTGCTCTCAAAGATAAGTATATTTCTTGTTTGCTCAATTGAAATATTATTATACATTGTGCATTAAAGATTTGTCTATTTTTATGCTATTTTAAATATTATTTTGTCCCATTTATTTGATAATCATTTGCATTCGTTTTGCTTTCGTTTTACTCGTTTTCTTTATGTCCGTTTTTGTAACTTTTGTTTTTCTTCTATTACTTATTTCTTCTTCATCTCTAGTTCTGTCTTATTATGTCTCTCTATAACCCCTCTGAATTGTGTTTTGTTTACTCGCCTGTGACTCCGGTCGGTCTTGTAGCTCCTGTGCCGACATTTTACTTCTGGTCACGTGGTCATGCCCATTTTGTGACGTTAGTTGTTTTTCTTCCGATTTCATAACACAGCTCTTTCCCGCCCTCTCTCACCTCAGCTGTTAGAGTCGAAGGATAGTTACAACGTTGCTCTCCTTCTCATTTTGGCTACTCGCCCAGACTTTATTATTGTTACTTAACATAACGTTATTTCAAGCCTCATCTAGTGAAGTTCCATTTGTTTATTAATCACATTGTTATTTAAATTGTTTTATTTTATTATTATTATACTTATACTAATTTTTATATACTGATTCTTTTTGCACATTCTCAAAAAATTTATTAACCCCTTAGTTATTTATTATTTATCTATTTAATTATTAATTAATTTAACAATATGTCTCAGGAAGACTCTAGTACTTTTAATGCAGAATCTGTAAAACATGTGATTGATTCATTTATAAAAGATTTAAGGAATCAATTTCAGACAGCAATTAATACTGTCAACAAAAATTCTGGAAACCCCACAAAAGCTACTCATAACAGTAAGCATTTATCTAAAAAATCCAATAGAAAGATTTATAATGATTTTGATGGAGCTTCTTGTCTGTCTAGATCAGATTCTAGATTTAAAGATCGCAAATTCATTTTTTTTAATTCAGACTCAGATCCTGGTTCTGAAATAATTGCTCCTAAGAAATATGCTGTCAAGAGAATGGTAGACTTAGCCTCTACAACTGAGTCTTCGGACTCCAATATGGAAACTGATGTTAATTCAGATTTGAATTCTTGGCAGTCCATTTATTCTCCAGAAATTTCTGAGAGTTCATCATCAGATTATTACCCCAAGGCCAAAAGAGCCAAAAAATGCAAAAAAGTTAAAAAATCAATAAAGAAATCAAAAATTAAACTTGTTGATAATGAAGGCTTAGAATACTTGGACCCAGAAGATCTTCAGCACCCTAGATCTTCTAATTGGAGACCATCTAAAAGGGTTGCTAAGTTTCTGGACCATTACTTGAGAAAATCTCTCTCTAATAAAGCCAGATCAATTTTAAAAGCCGAGTCTCCTCAGCCAGATTTACCTCACAAAACTGCAATTACCCCGGAGATTGATGCAAACATTATTTAATTTGTCAATAATAAAAATTTTAACCTTAAAAAATGTCCTGACAGATACCTTAAGGCATGCCAGGATAGATATTTGGATTCTTAGGGTCCAATTACAAAAATTTTTGAGTTCACAGAGGAGGCAATTGTAAATAAGGTTATGTTGGATCCTTACACTGTAAGAGAGTAGATCCAGATATCAGTTTATTTATTTGGAGATGCCAATACGGCCACAATGCAGAAGAATGGTCTTAAGACGCATTGACCCCAAGATTTCAGATTTTGCTCCCACAGAGATGGGTCCTCAGGCAGAGGGCCTTCTCTTTGGGGATCTTGGATTGAAAGAACTTAGTGCATATGTGAATACCTTCAATTCTCTAAATAAAGTGAAAACTTCCACAAAAAAAGATTTTTTATCCTCAACACAATCTTGTTTTTGAATGGGCCGGGAAAGGAAGAGGTCACTTTCCCGATCGTTCAAACTTTAATAACAGACCTCAATTTCAACAATTTCAACAATATCCTCCTCCCAACCCTTCACTCTCAAATTTCTTCCCCTCACGACAACGTCCATGGAATCCTAGATTCTCAAGGTCAAGATCTCGTCCCAAACTGTTCTCAGGTAAAAACATTTTCTTTACATTGCACAAATTTTTCTCCACTCAAAGTTGGAGGCAGATTATCCATTTTCATAGAAAATTGGAAAGTAATTACTTCAGATATTTGGATAATAAAAATGGTTTCAGGTCTTCTTCTAGATTTTATTTCCCCTCCCTTTCAAGTTCAAATTCCAAAACCTATCGTTTTTGCAAAAACAGATTCATATTTATTAGATCTAGAGATCTCCAATCTCCTTTAAAAACAAGGACTGGCTCCAGACATGTTAGACTCCTTTCTCAGCAACATGTTCTTTGTGAAAAAAGAAAGAAGGTTCTCTTCGCCCAGTGATAAATCTGAGAAATCTGAATGCCTTTCTATCGTACAACCATTTCAAGATGGAAGGTATTCATCTTTTGAGAGATTGTCTGATGGACAAGGATTGGTTAGTAAGATTAGACCTAACAGACGCTTATTTAACAGTTCCTATACATTTTTCCTATCGCAAGTTTCTCAGATTTCTTTGGAAATACTCTATTTGGCAGTTTACTTGTCTCCCTTTCGGTTTATCTTCGGCTCCATGGGTTTTTACCAAGATTTTAAAACCAGTTGTAGCATGGTTGAGATTAAGGGGAATTCGTCTAATTATTTACTTAGACGACATTCTCATTATGAATCAAGATCCTTCTCTCCTTTCTACTCATCTAGAGATGACTTTAGATATTTTGAAGAACTTAGGTTTTCTAGTCAACTTCAAGAAATCTGTTCTAATACCATCCCAGAAGTTGGTTTTTCTCTATTTCTTAATCGATACTACAGTTTCTACCCTAAGTTTACCTTCGGAGAAAATAAACAAAATAAAATTAGAAATTTCCCACCTTTTAAAGAAGAAATTCTTTCCTATCAGGACTCTTGCAAAAATTGTGAGACTTCTGTCGTCTTCTATTCAGGCAATATTTCCAGCTCCCTTACATTACAGAGCTTTACAGAGATTAAAAATATTTTCTTTAATAAAGGGTTTTTCTTATTCTCACAGAATTTCTTTTTCAGAAGAAGGCAGGACAGAATTGATCTGGTGGCTTTCCAATATAGAAGCTTTTAACGGCAAAGCTATATTTGGGAAAGCTCCAAATATTATAATAGAATCGGATACAAGCAATTCAGGTTGGGAAGCAAGATGTGGATCTCAAATAATCAGTGGCAAATGGTCCATTTCATAACGCAAACTCCACATCAATTGCCTGGAGCTTATAGCAGGATCCTTTGCAATAAAAAAAGTTTTATCATACAGAACTCTCCTATTTCAATTCTTCTAAGGATGGACAATATTTCAGCTGTTCGTTATCTGAATCGTTTGGGTGGCACTCATTCCAAACAATTGTCAGATATCACAAATAATTTTATTCATCAATGCCTTCGGAACAATATTTCTATTCAAGCGGAATAGATACTGCAGCAGATTGGGGTTCCCGCTATATTTTAGACTCAAGCGATTGGAAATTACTTCCAGATTTCTTTAAAAAATTACTTCTTATCAGAGATCCCTTTTCTATAGATTTATTCGCTTCCCGTCTAAATCATCAGATTCTTCCCTTTTACAGTTGGCATTCCGGATCCAGAAGCTCTAGCCATAGATGCATTTCTCCAATCCTGGTAAAGTCAAGGAGCTTATGCCTTCCCACCATTCTCGATGATCCCTCGAGTGTTGAATGTGGTAAGGAGGAGCAAGATTTTGCTACTCCTGATCTCCAATTCTGGCCAACCCAGTCCTGGTACCCATCTCTGTTGGGGATGTCATATCAATTTCCAATACTTCTTCCCTCAGTTACTTACCTTCTGTCAGATCCAAATGGAGATTTTCCCGACCTAGTTCTTCAAGGTTCTCTGCATCTTATTGCATAGACAATTTCAGGGAATCTTTGTCTTCTGAAGGTCTTTCTTCATCAGCTAAATCATTATTACAAGACTCATGGGCTCCAGGAACTAAGAAATCTTACTTATCTTCCTGGTTTAGGTGGTCTGGCTGGTGCAGTCAAAGACATTTGGATCCCTTTTCAGCTACTTTAAGCAAAATTCTAAATTTTCTTTCTTCCCTTTATGAGGAGGGTTTGGCTTATAGGTCTATTGATGTTTATAGATCTGCTATTTTGGCAGGCCATGAATTAATTAACAACTATCCTCTTGGCCAACATATTTCTGTTTCCAGACTTATGAAATCTATAAAGATTAATAGACCTCCTTCAGCTAAGTATGCCTCTTTCTGGTATGTTAATTTAATGTTCTCTCTTTTTCAATCTTGGCCTTTAAATGAATCCCTTTCACTTAAACAGCTTACCTGTAAACTTACTTCTCTTCTTTGTCTTTTATCTTGCAGAAGAGTTTCCGATGTTAAGGCTATAGATTTTTCTTCTAAAATGTTTTCACCTCAGGGCGTAATTTTTAATATTTCTAGAAGAACCAAGTCTATGTCTTCTTCTATATTCTATCCTTACTTCTCTGATCATCCTTCCTTATGTGTTCTAATTTGCCTCAAAGAATATGAGAAATGTACTTCCTCCTTTCGAACCTCCTCTTCTAATCAACTTTTGATTTCTTTTTCTCCTCCTCATCTTCTAGTTTCTTCTACTTCTATCAGTAGGTGGATAAAATGGGTCATGAATGAAGCGGGAATAGATACGTCTTTCACTTCTCATTCTATAAGAGGTGCAGCTTCTTCTAAAGCTTTGTGTAACTCAGCATCTCTTCAAGAAATTCTTAACGCTGCAGATTGGCCTTCAGACTCTGTATTTAGACAATTTTATTTTAAACCAATAAATTCTTTACCTCAATGTTTATTAGATTAATGTTTATTTTGTTAGCTTTAAACTTGCAAAATATAAGTCTCTGTCCTTGTAATAAAATTCTGATTATCCTAGCTTTGTGAAGGTGTAATCTAGATTTTATTAAAGAGATAGAGACGATTATTTTTCCTCCCTATACCCATACCCTACTTATGTTTTAATATTGACTGTTATTGTATTTTTTCAGCTCCAGGCCCTTCCTCATCCAGATTTTGAATTTCAGAATTCTTCAAAAAAGGCTATTCAGCTTCAGATCTTATCAGATGTTCTACCTTCCACCTCTTCAAGATTTCCTCCTTCGAGTCAAGTTTCTCCAAATGGACTATATTTCAAGTTTTTTTGGTTATTTTTTCTGGTTCCTGTTTGTTTTCTTCATTTTCGTTTTTGGATTTATTTCTGAAAATTCCACACTTTCCTTTTCAAGCACCAAAGAGCAAAGAGGCAGTTGGGATTGTGTGTGGACTATTTATAACATATGGAACATTTTTGATTGGTTTGCTTTGAGTATCAACTGTCAGTGTTGCTTTTCATTTAACATTGTTTGTATATCCATTCTTTCTATGTTATATGTTTAAAATGTATTATGTTACTTTGAATGGCTGTTGAGTAGTAAAGGAAAAGGCTTATGCAAAATATAAGTCTCTGTCTCTTTAATAAAATCTAGATTATACCTTCACAAAGCTAGGATAATCGGAATTATGTGCTCCCATTCAAATGGCTGATGAATCACCTATTGTTCAATTTAATATATGAGCATTGTCTTTGCTATAGATATTTGTAGAATAAAGGCTAGTACGCTGTTTAGTATTTCTTGGTCTTAGTTCCCCCTTGGTATTTTTCAAAGATTCATCCATGCTGTTGCAGTGTGCATTCAATATATATATATATATATATATATATATATATATATATATATATATATATATATATATATATATATATATATATATATATATATATATATATAGCCAGTAATATAAATTGAGTAAGGGTAGAAACCCTGTTTTTTCATTCTTTCCTGAGTGTGCTCTCAGTTTAGAATCATTTTATAAATATAGCCAAAGTAAATGAATTTACAAATGTATCATTTAGCAAGATTTTCATTGTTTACAAATTTAAACATAAAATCTAATTTTAAAAAAAAAGAAATCAAAGATAAAATACATTGGAATCTTTTTATCAGGTTTACTTTTTCAGAAGAAATTATTGATGCATCATGTTTCTTTAGAACTCATAATTTTTAAGTTAATTTATTTATTCAAATTTTGTTAAATATAGCCCTTTCATAAATATCTGTTGCCAATTGACTATTTATTAGAACCTTAGTGTGATTTTACAAATATAAAAGAGGCAGAATTGAGAATCCCAATAGCACTCAAACACAACCATACAAAATAATTATATATCTCAAAAATGTGATCCCATTAAAGGCATATTCTAGTCCAAATTAAACTTTCATGATTCAGATAAAGCATGCAATTTTAAGCAACTTTCTAATTTACTCCTATTATACATTTTTCTTCATTCTCTTGTTATCTTTATTAGAAAGAGCTACACCAATTAGCAAGCACTATCCAGGTTCTGAACCAACAATGGGCTGGCTTCTAAGCTTACATTCTTGATTTTTCAAATAAAGATACCAAGTGAATGAAGAAAATTGTATAATAGGAGTAAATTAGAAAGTTGCTTAAAATTGCATGGTCTATCTGAATCACGAAAGTTTAATTTGGACTAGAGTATCCCTTTAAGTGATGTCTACTAATTAAAACATAATGTTTATGAAAAAAATATATTAAGATAGTAGTTAAAGCTGCACAGAATAGAAATATGTCAATTTAAAAGAAAAATAAAATGTAACCTTCTAGAGCCAAATGTCTAATTCCAAATAGAATCGAGTAAATCATATAATGGACAGTGTCAGTGAGTGAACAATAGCATATGTCACAACTATGCCAACAACTGCAATTAAATCTTTTTAAAATCTTGCCTGGAGTATGTAAACAAGGGTAGTATGGATGGCTATATTAAAGGGGCAGCAGTGCATTTAAAATTCAGTTGTCATGTGTATGCAAGTTGCAGAGCATGTATCATTTGTAGGCCACATGTACAGGTATATTGCACTCACACATAGGGGCCCATTTATCATGACCCGAATGGGGCCAAATACCCCTGTTTCAGACCGCTGCAACTTAACTCGTCCACTACCTCTGAGGCTGCAGTCATCAATCCGCCCAATCGCATATAATCGGGTAGATTGACACCCCCTGCTAGCGGCAGATTGGCAGCAAATCTGTTGGGTCAGCATTGCACAAGCAGTTCACCAGAACTGCTTGTGGAATGTTAAATGCCAACAGCGTATGCTTTCAGCATTCAGCGAGGTCTGGTGGACATGATACGCTACAGCGTATCATGTCTGATAGACATTGATAAATCGGCCCAAAGGTCTGAAAGACAGTAATTTAACAGTTGATACTTTAAAAGGCAATAGAAAACAAAATAACTGGAAGGAAAATACAGTACTCACAAAGCATTTTTAATTGCACATGTATTTATCATATTGCATTACTGACTGCAAGATTTTTCTTTGATACTTGCACCAGCTTGAACATACTTATAAAGCTATGATGTCTCTTGAAAAGATTGTGTTAATCCAGATTTGCAATTCTGCATAAAATGTTAATAGTGCTTTAGCTTCAAATGAGCCATTAGTTATTCAGATATTTGATTTTTTATTATTGTTTTTTTTACTAACTCTATTTTTTATTAAATCGATTTTATTATTATGGAAGTTATTTCTATTTTATTTTATCTCATATTTTCAATACTTCATATTGGTAAGCACATTTCAGATTGAGTCATAGTTATGAAACTATTTAATCTTAAAGGGACAGTCTAGGCCAAAATAAACTTTCATGATTCAGATAGATCATGTAATTTTAAACAATTTTCCAATTTACTTTTATCACCAATTTTGCTGCGTTCTCTTGGTATTCTTAGTTGAAAGCTTAACCTAGGAGGTTCATATGCTAATTTCTTAGACCTTGAAGGCCACCTCTTTTCAGAATGCATTTTAACAGTTTTTCACCAATAGAGGGTGGTAGTTCACGTGTTTCATATAGATAACACTGTGCTCATGCACGTGAAGTTATCTGTGAGCAGGCACTGATTGGCTAAACTGCAAGTCTGTCAAAAGAACTGAAATAACGGGGCAGTTTGCAGAGGCTTAGATACAAGATAATCACAGAGGTTAAAAGTATATTAATATAACTATGTTGGTTATGCAAAACTGGGGAATGGGTAATAAAGGGATTATCTATCTTTTAAAACAATAACAATTATGGTGTAGACTGTCCCTTTAATCTGTACCAGGGATAGCAGTTGGAAGGGCTCAGAAGTAGTGTAGATATTAGTCTCAGTACAACTGCTGTCTCCTGGGCTTTGCACATATTTTACAGATCTACTAGACTTGATAACTAAGAGGCTTTGAGTTTCTGAAAAGCCATTCCTTTGTTTTGCGTCATTTTAAAATGATTGCATAGATGCATTTTTACAGTGCTCATCAATGGTGCAATGATATGTGCTTATTTTTTTTAGATTACCAGGAATTTATTAGGCCTCGGTAAGGGACAAAATTCCAGCACTACACTTTTCTGATGGAAAATTAAATAACCTTAAAAAAAAAAATAGAACGTAGTCTTCTTCTCTCTCAATTTGATTAAAATGTGAAATGAATAGTTTATATACATATACTCTGGTCTTATGCTAAGTTGTCCAAGGAAACAATATTTGACAAGTTATAATTCTTTAAGGCAAGATAAAAGTACACAGTTCATATTCAACAAAGAAAATCATTTTCTTTGAAATAACAATGGAACTTCCTTCCTTGTGAGATTGAAAAGCAAATGTATTAGATAATTTTAAAAAGGTCCTTAAAGGAACATTAAACTGTTAGGTACAACTAAAATGACATGGTTACTACTGACCATGCTAATGATTTACTCCTGTGCTTCAACTCTCTTCAACATTAATCTCTTCATTTAACCTTTCAAAAGCACCGGTTAATGAAGTTCTGTATCTTCACACTGGGAGCTGGTAATTTGGAATTTAAGTATTCTTGTTGCCTGTAACAGAAATGGTGCACGTTCACAGATCAGTGATATTGTTATCTTCTTGACAAGCTGTGTCATACATTTTAAAAAATGTAACTTCTTCTTTCTATCATGTAAAATAATTCAAAATGCAAGTTACAGCTGTCAAAAAGCCAGCAAGGTCACTGATCTGTGAAAGTGCACAGCTTCTATCACATAATGCAACAATACATGCAACAAAGATGGTGGCGCTCAGTATAAATATGAAGAACTTTACCAACTGGCTTATGTAATGTGTTAAAATAAGAGAATGGCTTTAAAGAGAGCTGGAGGCACAGAAGGAAAAACAACAGCATTGTTATTAATAACCATGCTACTGTAGTTGCACTCAGCATTTTAATGACCCTTTAACACTTTATAATGTCACATAGTATATATGGTCATGAAGGTTATTGCATAAATGGTAGCCATTATATTTGTTTATATCTTGATGGGCTTTTTTCCTTTTCAGCCTCATTCATCAAGTTTCTTTTATACTGTTATAAATAAAGTAATAAGAAGAAAAAATGGGGTTTATTTAGCAGCGCTAAAAAAAGCTAGGAAATGATGATACCAATCTAATTTATGTTTTATACAATCTATTTTATTTAAAAATTCTTATAACACATAAAAAACAACAGCAAATGCTTATCCTAATTAATAAAGGGACGTCTCCCTTATACAACACTTATAAAAACAGACTAGAACCATATAATCCTAGAATTCCAGGTATAAATGAATTAATTCTATAGATAACATATGGTTGCAACACATTTCTAAGATAAATGGTGAATTGAATATTTAAAAGGCACAAATGTAACAGTCCTAACAGCTTTACAGTTCTTCAGTAACAAATACAGTTATAAAGTTACACAGTTACTTTCCTTGGACATATAATTGGCTCAGGTGTGCTGGATAGTTAAAAAGGCAAAAAACAGCCAATATTCTGATTTAGGTGCCAAAGCAATCGTGGTTAATGGAAATGGTTAATTTAACAGATGAATACCTTGATGTCTTTAAAGTTCAGTTTGCGTGTTTTAAAAAACGTAGTGCAAATTAGTGTAGAGGTACCTTAATCTGTCCTGGTTGCAACCGCTGATATTCTTCACTGTGAGGGATTCACAGACTGTTTGTTCCTGGTGCTTCTGATAAGTCACCTGACCTTCTCTTTGATTCAGAGGTCAGGGGTGATGTTCCGTTCTGGTGATGTAGTTATCCTTTTTTTTGTTTTCCTTTCTTCTTATAGCCCAAATATTGTTTTCATCTGGGTTCCCTCAGACTTCTTAAGGTTTGAAGAAATCTTTGGCCAGTGTTTAGCAGTAACACCGTATTACCAAAGGTAGATTTTAACTTGCAGGGTCAGGAGAAAAGTTTAAAGTTGCAGGGTCACATAGCTTTGTGACAGTAGTAAATGAAGTTTAGTAGAGTGTAGCAGGTCCCATTCAACACGTTTCACCCTTCTGGGCTTTATCATTATTTAGTTCTCTTTGAGGGAAGAACTTTTTTAGCAGCAGGAATCCACCTTTAGGCGCCCATATCACACTACACATAAATAAAGTAATAGCCAACAAAAGTAGATTTCAGAGGTAAATTCTGAACAATGCCTTGGTTAAGAGCAAAAGAAAAAAGGCCTTGGCTATATGGACAATTCCTCTGCAGAATCGTTCATTGTTCCTGGAATTTCCTGGAGATTATGCTGACATACATTTTTTTAAGTATTTGGTACTAATATTCATCATATTGAAGCTTAGAAAAGTTATGAACTGTCATTTACACTTAAATGGACACTGCAGTCATAGTTAAACGTTCATGACTCTGAAAGAACATGCAGTTTTAAACAACTTTCCAATTTACTTCCATAATCAATTTGTTCTGTCTTTTTATATGTACACTTTCTGAGGCACCAGCTTTGTATGTGCAAAAGTTTACAATGTATACATATATGAGTCTGTAATTGGCAGATAGCTGTCATTTGATACAGAGGGCTGGTAAATTGAGCTAAATGTTTAACAATTAAAAAAAAATTATACTGTAAATTTTAAATTCAGTGCTATTGCATTGTCTTTTTTTGTGCATTTGTGGCTCATGCGATTTATTCTACTGTGATAAATGGTCCTTTAAGTGTAATAACATAAATAGGTTCAGAATAGGTAATGCTTATTGAAGTGTCTGAAATATTTTATTTGTTGATTAAAATAATATGAACACATTACCAATTATACAATTAAATATATTTTTTTAGGCATCACTAATTTGTCTTCTATTACTAAATTGATTCTTAATGGGTATAATGTACAGTGGGGCAAAAAAGTATTTAGTCAGCCACCAATTGTGCAAGTTCTCCCACTTAAGAAGATGAGAGAGGCCTGTAATTTTCATCATAGGTATACCTCAACTATGAGAGACAAACTGTGGAAACAAATCCAGACAATCACATTGTCTGATTTGGAAAGAATTTATTTGTATATTATGGTGGAAAATAAGTATTTGGTCACCTACAAACAAGCAAGATTTCTGGCTCTCACAGACCTGTATCTTCTTCTTTAAGAGGCTCCTCTGTCCTCCACTTATTACCTGTATTAATGGCACCTGTTTGAACTTGTTATCAGTATAAAAGACACCTGTCCACAACCTCAAACAGTCACACTCCAAACTCCACTATGGTGAAGACCAAAGAGCTGTCGAAGGACACCAGAAACAAAATTGTAGACCTGCACCAGACTGGGAAGACTGAATCTACAATAGGCAAGCAGCTTGGTGTGAAGAAATCAACTGTGGGAGCAATAATTAGAAAATGGAAGACATACAAGACCACTGATAATCTCCCTTGATCTGGGGCTCCAAGCAAGATTCCACCCCATGGGGTCAAAATGATCACAAGAACAGTGAGAAAACATCCCAGAACCACACGGGGGGACCTAGTGAATGACCTGCAGAGAGCTGGGACCAATGTAACAAAGGCTACCATCAGTAACACACTACGCCACCAGGGACTCAGATCCTGCAGTGCCAGACGTGTCCCCCTGCTTAAGCCAGTAGATGTCCGGGCCCGTCTGAAGTATGCTAAAGAGCATTTGGAGATCCAGAAGCAGATTTGAAGAATGTCATATGGTCAGATGAAACCAAAGTAGAACTGTTTGGTAGAAACACAACTCGTCGTGTTTGTAGGAGAGAGAATGCTGAGTTGCAACCAAAGAACACCATACCTACTGTGAAGCATGGGGGTGGCAACATCATGCTTTGGGGCTGTTTCTCTGCAAAGGGAACAGGACAACTGATCCGTGTACATGAAAGAATGAATGGGGCCATGTATTGTGATATTTTGAGTGCAAACCTCCTTCCATCAGCAAGGGCATTGAAGATGAAATGTGGCTGGGTCTTTCAGCATGACAATGATCCCAAATACACCGCCCGGGCAATGAAGGAGTGGCTTCGTAAGAAGCATTTCAAGGTCCTGGAGTGGCCTAGCCATTCTCCAGATCTCAACCCCATAGAAAACCTTTGGAGGGAGTTGAAAGTCCATATTGCCCAGTGACAGCCCCAAAACATCACTGCTCTAGAGGAGATCTGCATGCAGGAATGGCCAACATACCAGCAACAGTGTGTGACAACGTTATGAAGACTTACAGAAAAAGTTTGACCTCTGTCATTGCCTACAAAGGATATATAACAAAGTATTGAGATGAACTTTTGATATTGACCAAATACTTATTTTCCACCATAATATGCAAATACATTCTTTTCAAATCAGACAATGTGATTGTCTGGATTTGTTTCCACATTTTGTCTCTCATAGTTGATGTATACCTATGATGAAAATTAAAGGCCTCTCTCATCTTCTTAAGTGGGAGAACTTGCACAATTGGTGGCTGACTAAATACTTTTTTGCCCCACTGTAGAAGTTACATTTTTGAGTAAGATCACGTCTTTTGATAAATATGGACTGACAACTTGAAATCAAGTTTGCTTAAAACATTTGTTTGTTTTTTTAACAGTAATATACAATGATCTAATGTCAGGTCTTGACATATATCTTTTTATAGTCTGATAAGCTCCTTTCAAATTCCATATACATCAATGTATGCCTCAGAAGTAGGAAATTCAATGTTATGATGTTATCAATTAAGTATTAAAAAGGTTATAATGTATTTGGTTACTTGGAGTTGAGTAATGGTTTAAATATTATCTAGAAAGTTGATTATTACTACTAATACTAATACTAATGTATCTGAAAAAGGGAATAACGGTTACATGATCTTTATATACAACTAGGCGATAATCCTGCCAAGAGGGCAGTCTATTTAAAAAAAAAAAAAACTACAAATCCCAAAGCTAAAAATACACGAAATAAAAAATGTAAAATTGCAGAAAAAATTTAACAAAGCTATCCAAAATAAAAAAATAAACCTAAACTAATACCCCCATAAAAAATACCCCCAAAATAACGTCCCCCCGAATCTAATACTAAACTAAAGGCCTTTTGTAGGGCATTGCCCTAAGTTAAATAGCTCTTTTACCTAAACATATTACTAATTACCCCCTAACAGTAAAACCCCCCACCCACCAAACCCCCAAAATAAAAAAAAACTAACTAATAAATAAATAAATAAATAAATTACCCATTGCTCCTAAAAGTGCATTTGTATGGGCATTGTCCTTAAAAGGGCATTCAGCTCTTTTACTGCCCTTAAAAGGGCAATGAGCTCTTTTCCAGCCCAAAAAAACCTAATCTGAAAAAAGCCACCCCAAAAAATAAACAAAAATTCTAAGACTAAGCCCCAAAGAGGCACTCACCATTCCTGAAGTCCGGCGGAGAAGGTCTTCTTCCAGGTGGCTCCATCATCTTCTATCTTCATCTGGCACAAAGGCGATGCAGCGGCAGTCCTCAATGGCAGTCCTCAATGGTCTTCAGTGGTGGCGGCGTTCCTCGGGCGTCATGGAGGATCCTTCTTATCCAATGTCTGTCGTGCACTGAAGATTGAATGCAAGGTACCGCAATTAATTTGGGGTACCTTGCATTCCTATTGGCTGAAATTTTGAAATCAGCCAATAGGATTAGAGCTATGGATATCCTATTGGCTGTTCAAACCAGCCAATAAGATTTCAGTAGCTCTTATCCTATTGGCTGATTTAAAAATTTCAGCCAATAGGAATGCAAGGTACCCCAATAAATATGAAGTACCTTGCAATCAATCTTCAGTGTGCAAAGGACAATCGCATGAAGAGGAGCTGAGGACCGCCGCCATTGAGGACCGTCGCTAAGGATCCACACATCGGGGAAGCCAGCTCCACACCTCCGCTCCATGTCGCCTTTGCTCCAGACGAAGATAGAAGATGATAGAGCCACCTGGAAGAAGACCTTCTCAGCCGGACTTGGTGAGTACCTATTTGGGGCTTAGTGTTAGGATTTTTATTTTTTATTTTTTAAGATTAGGGATTTAATGAGCCGGAAAAGAGCTGATTGTCCTTTTAAGGACAGTAAAAGAGCTGAATGCCCTTTTAAGGACAATGCTCATACAAATGCACCTTTAGGGGCAATGGGTAGTTTAGTTTTTTTTAGTGTTAATTTTTTATTTTGATATTTTAGTTTGGTGGGTGGGGTTTTTTTTACTGTTAGGGGGATTTAGTCATTGGGGATTAGGTTTAATTTTTTTATTTTTGATAATTTAGTTTTTTCTGTAATTTTAGAGTTTTTTTATTTTTTGTAATTTTAGATTATTTTTTTGTAATTTAATATTAGGTTTTATTTAAGTGTAACTTAGTATTGTGGTTAATTTAGGCGGCGTTAGGTTAGGGGGCTTAGTAATTAAATTAGTTATTTGTATTGTGGGGGTTGGCAGTTTAGCAGTTAATAGGTTAATTAGGTTTATTGCTATGTGGGGGGTTGGCAGTTTAGGGGTTAATAGGTTAATTAGGTTTATTGCGATGAGGGGGGTTTGTTGGTTTAGGGGTTAATAGGTTAATTAGGTTTATTGTGATGTGTGAGTTTGTCGGTTTAGGGGTAAATAGGTTAAATAGGTTTATTGCGATGTGGGGGGTTGTCGGTTAAGGGGTTAATATTTTAATTATGTTATTTGCAGATTAGGGGTTAATTACTTTATTATTTTGCGATGTGGTGGTTTGCGGTTTCAGTGTTTGTTAATACTTTGTGCGGGAGGTTAGGTTTTTTTTTATACTTTGTGCAGGCAGTTAGGTGTTTTTTATTTATTTATTGCGGGCGGTTGCATGTTTTTATTTTTTTTATTTTTTATTAAGACTTCTGTTTGCCTACGCTGCATCCAGGTGGATTTAGAAAATAGCAGGGTGGTGGAAGAATCCACCGAAGGTGGATTTTTTCACCACCCTGCCATTTTTCCAATCCATTGGGATGCAGCTTTGCTGCATCCAGGTGGATTCTTTTGGCTGCCTCACATGGCCAACATTCCTTTGAGGATGCATGCGCAACTGGTGACACTGACGGACGAGTTACAAACATGATTTATAGTATAGATAATACATTATGCTTAAATGGTGTAGGTATTGGCTATTCCTAATAAAGATTACTGAAATCAAGAGCTCATTGGTTATTAGATGGGTGGTGTACAAACTGTTAAGTAGGCACCAACTGGATGATATTCAGAAATGCATCTTAACTGAGGTGATTATGTCACCTCCAGTGACAAGTACATTTTCAAACAAGACCCTTTTTCTGCTTTTGTATACTAGTAATAATTAACAAGATTGAAGAAAAACATATAGTAGACTTAACGATTTAGGATCTATGTCTGGGTTAACAAATAAAATTTTTTTCTTGTGCCTCTTTAGGAAAAATAAACCATCATCTCATCTTAGAAAAGTACAGAAGTTTAGAAATGTATGTTCCTCAATTAGATATTAGGTGTCACAAACCATTGTACAATTTACATGTATAATTAACACCAAAACACAATCATAAATCCTTATTGTTGTGGGTGCTATAGTTAAGTTAAGAACATGTTTAATCTTTTTATTAGAGTAGGAAATAATTGTGTATATAAATTTGTGAAGTGATCACTGACCAAAATAGTAAGATTGACAAAAATCCATAGAGAAGATACAGCATTCATAAGAAGCTTCAAAATGTTGCTTAGCGGTAAAGAAAACTAATGAAAGGCTATTTGTTGCATTTAGTTTCTTAAACCATTAAAGCTCATATCATAGTCTTCCGCATCCATCTTACACATTTCCCACTAAACCAGAGTTTCTTCAGTAAGTAATACACTATTATGCATTAAATTATGCATTTAATATAGTATAGCATTCATAAGAGGCCAAAAGATTGAGAATGAGACTGAGGTCTCATGAAAAGCTGAATAGTTTACTGATGGATTGGAATTATATTGTCAAATTCTCTTAATGCATAGTTTAGTATTGGGGAAGTAGATGTAGATGAGGTGACTGTAAAAAAAAACAAACGTTATGCTTATAAAAACTACATATTTAAAATAGATTTTCTTATGATTTTGCATTGACTAAGATTTTAAACCCTGCATAACAACCCCTAGTGAATCGTTTACACACATATTTTCTAATGGATTGGAATAGACCCAGAGTGCAAATACAGTCTGAGCTATTGAACAGAAACAATTTTAAATTGAACAATACGATAGAAACAAAATAGAAAAACACTTGATTTTATAGAAAATAATAGTTCTATTGTGCTGTAATTATGGGTTATTTTCTTACCAAACATTTTCAGTTAAATACTTTTGGTTTAAGTTATTGATAATTCTTAAAAACAAAACAAAAGGGGAAACAAGAAAAATAAATATGTTTTAGATAACAATATTGAAAGATAAACAACCGAAAAGGTTAAACAAATAGTCTGATGTTTTTTATGTTTGTGGATTTTTATAATTGGTTAATTTTTTTTTCTTTAGGAATATCTCATTACTTATTCAAATGAGCAAATTCAGTAGGCTATGCAGTATAGTATGATTACTTCATCTTTCATATTTTCATCTATGTTGCCAAATATTTCACAAATCACAAGCCCTTTTTTATGTAAAATTTCTTTGTCTAATAATTGTTGGCCACTAAATATTCATGCTGATTACATTGTATGCATTACAAATGCATTTAATTATAATCACAACTAGATTTCATCCTGCTTAGTTTGATTTAAATGTCCTTTTAATGCATTTTAACCTATAAAAACAGCCATAAGTTTGTATTAGTGTTATAATAATTATTTGCTAAGGGGAGACCTTAAACATTGCAAATGCACATACTGGAGTTACAATCATGATTAAATTATAAAAAATGGTGAAGATTCTTATATTACTTGGATATAATATGTATAATGAGACTGTGTTCCCAGATACATTAAAGTTTAGGTTTTATAGGTTTGATAGGTTTTCTTCTGATTTGCTGCTTCCAAACTGTCAAAGACAGATTCTCTACATCTAGACTATTTAGCAGTTCTAACATGTCTAGATAAATAAATAAAACAAATGCTTTTTACATTTTCCAATAACATTCATAAAACTTTTCAGAACTGCATCTATTTCTCTATCTAAAAAGCAAGAAAGTGGACACTCCAATGCTGTGGTATTTTAAGTTAGTGGTACTCAACTCTAGTGCTCAAGTTCCCCTAACAGGCCATATTTTTATTATATATTAACTAGAGCAGAGGTGAAATAATCAGCTGTTCTGTAATCATGGTCATTAACTTTCTCTCACAAATCAGCTCATTATTTCAGCTAGTTAAGATATCATGAAAATCTGGCCTGTTAAGAATAATTCCTATTATCCTAGCTTGTGAAGGTATAATCTAGATTTTATTAAAGACACAGAGATGAGTATTTTGCATATCTTTCTTTATACTACTCAATGCAGCATTTTAAAGTGATGATACGGAAGTAAATAAAACATTATAACAATACAGATAAAACATAGTAAACATAAGTAGCCAATGAAATGGGTACTTTAGTGAAAACAGAAAATATGGACCAATAGGATGTGTCATAGCTCCCATAAACTGTCCAATAAGTGCCCCAACTTCCTCTTTCTTGCTTGATGCTGAAGATCCAGAAATTACAAATAACATAAAAAAGTTCCATCATGAAAACAAGAACCAACAGAAAAAATGCAATCCAACTGGAGATGAGAAGACTTCTTTTTATTCCAAAACTTTGAGATGAAGAAGAAAACCAGGATTCTTTGAACTGGGAGAAGAACTTCTGAGGATTTGAAGGGATTGATTGTAGAGACGAATGAAGAGGGATGAAACCACTTTTCAATAATTCTTCATGATTAGTTGGTAACTGAAACAAAACATAACGTTAATAATAAGAATAATAAGGGAGGGTACAAGCAGAGGTGGGAAAATACTCGTCTCTGTGTCTTTAATAAAATCTAGATTATACTGTAAATGATAGAAGGGGAGAAGCGCAGACTCAAGTGCAATAAAAAGTTTATTTGAACAAATGACAAAAAACAAATTGAACACTCACAGGATAGTACATCGATCTGTGCATATAATTAGCCGACTGCTATATCCCAAAACTGATTCCTTATAGCGATGCTTCCAAGTATGTGCAGCAAGTCCGTTCAGTTTCTCTTGTAAGAGTGCCGCTTCACCGGCTTTACAAACAAACCCGCTCTGCAGTCGCGGGATGGATGACGTCTCCTATAGCACTCAATGCGTGCTTAGATCACTGACGACTCGTGGACTACGGATCCCACCAGGGACAAAAAGGCTAATGTGTGTCATTAAGTTACAAAATCTAGATTATACCTTCACAAGCTAGGATAATCGGAATTTTATTAGAAGACCAGAGACTCCTATTTTGCTAGTTTAAAGCAAATGTTAAATAAGTAAATTGTTAGCTGGATGAAGAATGGGTTTGAAGTAAAACTGCTTGAAAATTGAGTCCGAAGACCAATCAGCAGAAACTAAAATTTGTTGAAGAGGGGCCGCTTTAAGGAATGCCTTATAAGCAGTGGAACCTCTAACAGAGTGAGCAGAAAAAATTGAAATGTCAATACCAGCTTCTTTCATAACCCACTTCACCCAGCGGGAAATAGAAGTATTAGTGACATGAGCGTGAGGAGGAACAAAAGAGATAAAAAGTTGATTAGAAAGTGGAGATCTGAAAAGTGAAGTTCTAGATTCATACTTTTTGAGACATTTAACCACACAAAGGGAAGGTTCCGAAGGTAAGTAAGGATAGAAAATAGAAGAAGAAAAAGTTTTTGTTCTACAGGATAAGAAATAGGTGACACCTTCAGGAGAGAAAACCTTAGAATTAAAATCTAAAGCACCAACATCAGAAACCCTACGAAAAGAAATAAGACATAGTAAAGTTGCTAATTTAGCAGAAAGTTGTTTTAGGGAAAGAAGGTTATTAGAAGGCCAAGATTTGAAAAGAGAAAAAATCGTATCTACATCCCAGAAATAATTATATTTAGGAGTAGGAGGACGTTTCAGTCTAATGGCTTTTAAAAGTCTACAAATAAGGGGATGTTGTCCAACCGGAAAATTATTTAATAAGGAGTGTTTAGCCGAAATAGCAGATCGATATAAGTTGATAGATCTGTAGGCTAAAACTGATTCAAAAAGAGAGGTCAAGAAATTGATAATATGATTTATATCAGCTGAAATGGGATCCAAGTTCCTAGCCAAGCACCAGCAAGACCATTTTGTCCATGCGTAAAAATAAGATTTTCGAGTGCCTGGGGCCCAAGATTCTTGCATGAGAGATTTAGCTCCATCAGAAAGTCCTTTGAGAGGACAGGAATCCCCGAAATTGACCAAGCAATGAGACGGAGTGAGTCTTGAACAATGAGTTCATGAAAATCTCCTTCTGGATTGGACAACAGATGAGGAAGATGAGGAAGGAGAATAGGAAGTTTGAATGACATTTTCAGAAGAGAAGGGTACCACGGTTGAGTTGGCCAAAGGGGGGTTATTAGCAGGAGAGAAATCTTGTCCCTGCGAACCACAGAAATTGTTCTCAAAATCATTGAGAAAGGAGGGAAGGCGTGTGCTCCTTGAGAAGGCCAGAGTTGGAGAAAGGCATCTATTGCAGCTGCTTCTGGATCCGGTCTCCAACTGTAGTAAGGGAGAATTTGAAAATTTAGACGAGATGCAAAGAGATCGAGATTGAAGGTACCTCTGAGGTGAGACAGAGAAAGAAAAACTTTCCTGTCGAGTCTCCAGTTGCTGTAATCCATAAGAAAATGGGAACCCCAGTCTGCAGCTGTGTTTGAGAGACCCGGAATGTATTCTGCTTTCACAGAAATATTCCTGTCTAAACACAAGTGGATGAATTCTTTGGTAATATTGGAAAGATCTCTGGATTTCGTACCTCCCAAACGGTTCAGATAACGAACTGCAGAGATATTGTCCATGCGAAGTAAAATGGTAACTGGAAAAGAGTTTTTTACAAAACTCTTGACAGCGAAAGAACCCGCTAGAAGTTCTAGACAATTTATATGGAATCTCTTTTCTGACAAAGACCATTTCCCTCCTGTGATGGAAGGACCGCATCGAGCACCCCAGTCGGACCTGCTTGCATCTGATTCGATGATAAGGTCTGGGGAATTGCCAAAAATGGCTCTCCCATTCCATGCTTCCATATGAGAGAGCCACCAGGAGAGTTCCTCCTTGGCTTCTGGGGAGAGTTGAATTAAGTGAGAATAAGAGAATCCTTTTTTTAAATGGCAAATTTTGAGACGTTGTAATTCCCGATAGTGAAGGGGAGCAGGAAATATAGCCTGAATAGAGGATGAAAGTAACCCTACTATCCTGGCTATATTCCTGATAGGAATAAATTGAGTTAAAAGGGTACAAGATATTTCTTTCTTGATGTTCTTTATTTTGTCTGGAGGTAAACTGAGGGTAGATTTGGAAATATCTATGGAGAAACCCTGAAAAATTAGAGATTGGGTAGGAGTCAGAACAGATTTTTGTTTGTTTATTATAAAACCTAGATTCTCCAGAAGATGAATGGTAAGGGATAATTGGTTTTTAAGAGTAATGAAACTCTGATTAATAATCAGGATGTCATCTAAGTAAATAATTAGAGGGACACCTCTGAGTCTCAACCAGGCCATGACTGGTTTTAACAATTTTGTAAAAATCCAAGGAGCTGAAGAAAGACCAAAAGGAATACAAGTAAAACGCCAAAATTGGTCTTTCCAAGGAAAAGTTAGAAATTTCCGATGTTCCGGGGCAATTGGAACTGTCAGGTAAGCATCTGTAAGGTCTAAACAAATTAGCCAATCATTTTCTCTGAGACAGTCTCTTAACAGATGAATTCCTTCCATCTTGAAATGATGATAGGAAATGAAAGAATTTAATTCTCTTAAGTTTATGACAGGACGGAATTGTCCGTTTTTCTTCTTTACCAGGAACAGATTGCTGATGAATAAATCTTGAGAAAAGTCTGTGATTTGAATGGCTTGTTTTTGGGAATGACTTAAAACCTCTGATTGAACCATATTTTGATCTTCTATTGAAAATTGAATGGGACGAGGTCTTAAGATCTGAACTGGAGGGGAAGAATATTCTATCAGAACACCTTGAACCGATTGAATAATCCAAGGGTCTAATGTTATTAGATTCCAATTTTGGACAAAGAGAGAGAGTCTGCCACCAAGATTTTTTTGGGAAAGAAGGAAGAGAAGAAGGAAAAAGTGGACTTACTTGTAGGGGGGCGAGATCTTGGTCTGGAACCCTGACCCCTTTGGAACCATAGTCTGGATCGGGATGGAAAGAACTGTGAGGTGGAGGGATCTTGAAAAGATTGATGGAAGGTTTATTGAAACTGCTGTTGCTGGAAATGAGGTCTTGTTTGATATTTTTGAGCGGCCAGGAAAGCGACCTCTGCCTTTCCCGGCCCTGTCAGAGAAATTATTTGGATAGAAAATTTTATGAACCAAAATTCTGACCTTATTGAGATTAGAAAAGGTGTTAATATAATTATTGAGGTCTTTTAGGAAAATATCCCCAAAAAGAAGACCATTAACATCAGAGTCAAGTTCATTATTAGCATTGTCACAAATCTTTGGATCGATTTTCCGTAGAATGTTCTTTCTACGTTCGTTAATAATTGCTGAATTAGCATTTCCAACAAAAGAAAGGATTCTTTGAACCCATTCCCTAACTAAAAAGGGATCAAGAGGGAAATTATCTAATACAGCCTGCTCAGAAATTTCAAAAAGCTTGGAGATTGGGCCAACTGAGTCTAAAAGTTTATCTTGGCATGTTTTCCATGCACGATTCATGCCCTTTTTTACTTTATAGCTGGGGGAACCAATACATTTTATAATTTTGGGGTCAATTTCAGGAGTTATGCAGGAATTTTTTGGAAAGAGAGGGCGAGGGCATTCGGCTCTCATTTTGTTGCGAGCGTCTTTTTTGAGGGGAAATTTTAATTGGTAATCAATAAAAGTGGCTACGTCCAAAGAAGGGCACCATTCTGAGGATCTTGGGTGGTGAAGGTCGTTAGCACAAAATCTTGGATTGCCAGGACAATCAAAACATTTTGAATCCTCATTTTTTGAGGATTTAGATTTTTTAAGAGATTTTTTAGATTTTTTGGGTTTGGGAGAGTCTGAATCTGAAGATAAATTATCCGAAGTATCTTCAAATTCAGAGTGCAATAATTCTTCTGTAGAAGAATCAGAGCTAGAGGATAAGACATTTTTTGATTTTTTAGATTTTTTCAAGGAAAGAGTCTCAGGCATTTTTGATACCATTTGTAACCCTTTGGGATTAGGGTAAGGCTTTGTGGATGTTTTCCTTCCTTTACCGCCAGGAATTGTAGAGTCAGTTAAATTCTGACGAGACTTAGAAACTATTTTTTTGCTTGTTTAAACAGAGGCAGAAAAAGGTATTTTCCTTTTAGTAATGGTTTTTGGGATAGGCTGTTGTGATAAAAGTTTAGTCATATGAGACATCATTTTCCCCATAGAATTGTCAATCATAGACTACACAGATTGTGCAGTAAGGGGTTCTTTTAATTCAGATATTTGTGACATGATAATAAAATTTATTTAAATATTGAAATAAAATACATTTTTAAAACAGTAAAATTTCAGGAGTATTATAGAGACAGAACTTCAGTTAATAAAAATAAATATCTCAATATAGTAACAAAACGTTATGTGATTAAAGAATTTTTTCTCACAAACTTGCTGAAGATATATAACAAATATTAGAAATATATGCAATATAATATAATGGTGTTATAACACCATCTAGTGGCAATAAAATAATATATACTAGTCAAAACTTAATGGATACATGCAGGCCCATTTATCAAGCTCCGTATGGAGCTTGAAGGGCCGTGTTTCTGGCGAGTCTTCAGACTCGCCAGAAACACAAGTTATGAAGCAGCGGTCTAAAGACCGCTGCTTCATAACCCTGTCCGCCTGCTCTGAGCAGGCGGACAGGAACCGCCGGAAATCAACCCGATCGAATACGATCGGGTTGATTGACAGCTCCCTGCTGGCGGCCGATTGGTCGCGAGTCAGCAGGGGGCGGCGTTGCACCAGGAGCTCTTGTGAGCTGCTGGTGCAATGTTAAATGTGGAGAGCGTATTGCTCTCCGCATTTAGCGAGGTCTTGCGGACCTGATCCGCAGTGTCGGATCAGGTCCGCAAAGCCCTTTGATAAATGGGCCCCAAAGAGGCAGAGTATCGGGTGTGTTTTTCTTTGAGAAACAGGAGCTCAACTGACGTGAGGAGACGATTACGTCAGAGGGCGGGAAACTAGGAGGCGGGAACAAAGGAGGAAGGAAGGAGGATGACGCAGCAAGATGGTGAACGCTGCACGAGCCAACAACTGAAATTTAAACAGTACAAATCAAAAGTAATGTAAGTTATGCAAAAGAGATCAAGAAAAATATTGGGTAGTGTGGCAGTAGGAGAGAAAAGGGATAATTGTGAAACGGTGAAAAAGTAAAGAAAAAGAGACTAAAAAGGAAATAAATATTAAAATGAAGTAAAATGAAAAAAACGGACATTGCACAATAAGGGGAAAAATAATGAAAGTAAAAACGATGATAAAGGGAAATTATAAACAAATAAGCAAAGAATAACAACAATAACAGATATTTTTAATAAGAGTAAACTTATAATAAACTTATCTTGCAATGAGCACCAAAAGAAAGAGGAAGTTGGGGCACGTATTGGACAGTTTATGGGAGCTATGACACATCCTATTGGTCCATATTTTCTGTTTTCACTAAAGTACCCATTTCATTGGCTACTTATGTTTACTATGTTTTATCTGTATTGTTTTAATGTTTTATTCACTTCTGCATCATCACTTTAAAATGCTGCATTGAGTAGTATAAAGAAAGATATGCAAAATAGGAGTCTCTGGTCTTGTAATAAAATTGAAGACTGATGTTGAAGAACACTGTACTGGTGTAAAGATTGGTGAGAGAAAGTTTTGAAGAGGAGCGGCCATTTATTAAAGGACAACTCAAGTCAAAATTAACCTTTCATGATTCATATAAAGCACACAATTTTAAACAACTTTCAAATTCCCATCCATTATCTTAATTTGCAGATTATTTTTATATGCACACTTTCTGAGGCACCAGCTCCTAGTGAGTGTGTGAAAGAATATACATATATGCATTTTGTAATTGACTGTTGGCTGTCACAGGATGCACTGGGAAAGAAAATAAAACTAGCTGGTCTCTGGCTATGCATCTTGTTTGCAGCAGGTCATAACAGCAAAAGGCTGCTCTACTAAGGGCTCCATGTACTAAGCAGTCAGCGAGCTACCCGCAAAAAATCTCAAATCTCAAACTGATATGTACAAAGTCGTCAACTATGTTCAAACCCGCATATTTAAAATTGCAAGCGTACTTATCCGCCAAACCTCGCTACCTCTCCATTTTTCACTGTAGACACATTTGACCACCAACTCGCCATAAACTAATGTACTAAAAAAATCATTTTTTTCCGTTGCTACATTTTCCGCTCCCACCTCGTTATTTTTGCCTCGCCACCTTTTAGGTGGCGGGAAAGGTACAAAACAATAGGACGCCAGTCTAGACATATATAAAAGGCAGTAATATCAGCATTGTACATACATTGTTGATTTCAGCAGCTATGGAGACACTTCTGTATTTGTTTCTTCTCCGTGTGATGCAAAGCCTATCTAGGAGACAGAAAATTGGAAATGTCACTAACCGATTGGTTTGAAGAAGGAGAGTTTGTGTCCCCTGTGTATTCCTTCCACGGGTTGGTTTGCACAGCCTTTCTGACCGAGAGATCATACAAAGATTCCAGCTTGATCGTGAATCCATATTACACCTGTATCGAGAGATCAAAGATTATTTTGAGCCGATGACGCTCGCTCACGAGCTATTCCGGGACTATTGAAACTATTAGCTGGGGGGAACTTCCGGGCAGCGGCCATGACAGGTCGCACTTCTGCAAGCTGCTCCAGCTTTCCAGAGCAATCTAGATGATATATGAACCATCTGAACCAGAGACTAACATACTATATATCTGCTAAAGAAAATCTACCTAACAAGACTAATTTTAATGAAATGGCTGATGGCTTCAGAGCCCGGAGCTTCAATTGAAGATTGTGGCCTTTAACATCACCCACGGGGAATACCCCCCGGCAGGATGCTCTTTGGCTCGTTGTCGTTAGTTAGCACTGCATGTGCACCTACTACAAATAAGCAAAGGAGCCTTTAATAAACCGGCCGCCTCTACATAATGGCATTTGCAATCCGGACCGTCTTGGAGGAGGTAGAAAGTATTTTACGTTCCTACTACTTGCAATTTTATGCACAGCTGGATTTAGAATGGGGTCCTATGTGTAATAATGCTGCTCAAGCTACCTCCCTAACTACCAAACAGGATGGTTTACATGCCTTCCAGCACGCAGCTGAATTGCCCTTGCATGAGCCGAGACCTGTCAGTGAGGTAGAGGAAAGTGATCATCTGGAACTTTTAGGGGCCACACACTTCCTTATCTCTACAGACAAACACCACTCAAAAGTTCCCACAGCAACTGGTAAGAAGCCCTCACCATACACATGCAAACCTGGCCTAATATCGGATTCCTACACCTTGAATACTGGAGAGGGCGGAATGAGAGACAGTACTGCTGCAGATCTGAAACCGCAGCTAGTCATACCATCTATGCTGGATCCCTCAGCTCAGTCCCGCGATCAACCTGGGTCACTACTGTCTCATCTCAGCATGGTAACGGGGTGCCGACATAGAAGGGTTGGAGTCGGATGACATAAATGTACTCTGTTTACCCCCCTGGATTCTGTTTATGCCACACGTATCCCCCAGCAAGATGTTTAATAACTTTAGTAAGGTGGCGATATGACAGTCTAAACATATAGACTTGAAGCAACTAACTTCTAAAGTGCTGTGTCTTGTAATTCATTCCTTCTCATTTGATCTATGTTGCACTTTCCTGTTGTTATGTATAGTTAAACATGTTATTTGACGATTAGAGGTGCTTTGATGTCCAGGGGCAGGGGATATCAGCAATATTTACACTTCATTATTTTTCTTTCTTTTTCTTATTTATTTTCAATACCGCTAATGTGATCAACATTGCAGTGATCCCTGTCCCCAACAATATAGCATTGCACAGTAGTCTGTCTGATTTTCTTAATCTTTAAATTTTTTGTTAAGGTCCGACTATAGGGGTCCTAGGTATTTGCTGGTTTCCCACATATGACTCTACCAGTGTAGCACTTTTCCCCACAGTCATCCTTATTAAAAAAAAAAAAAAAATGCTATGTTTACAAATCTTGTATTGCCCTTCTTAACACACATTTTTTTTTTTTGAATAATTTTTTATTGAGGTTTTATGATACATACAAAAGAAAAGAAAACAAACATCGCCTCATATTGCCAACAGTAAACATGTCAATATATATAGAACAAAAACAATTACAAAACAGTGTACAAATATAGGAGAGCGAGGCTAATCAAACATCTATTTTATAATTTTTCGATCTTAATTTGACAGACTAATTAGAAGGCCACTCATGGGCCCTTTTAGAAATAATAAATTAATCAGTATATTAGTCTGGAGAATAGCCACTTTTGGGCCTTATGATAGTTGGGGGGAAGTAGGGAACAAGTCAGCAGGTAAGCACCGCTCGGAGCATGGAAGAAAGGGGAAAAAAAAGGGAGGGGGGGGGCGGAGGTATCAGAAATAAAGTTCCTATGACTCTAGTTCAGTAATAAAGTGCCTATAACATTATAAGAAGACATGACAGAATATATTATAGTAGGTGATATGAAAACATATAAATATATTTTGTATTAAGGAACCGCTCTGAGTACTTTATAGTACCAGTTGAACTGTTGTTTATAGAACATACTGTGTGACAAAACAAGCGGTTCTAAACATAAAGATGCAAGACTATAGGTTAGTTAGCTAATCTAGTTTCTGTAGATAGCTTACCTAAATATACTGTATATAATAGATAGTATGACTCTGCTACCATGTGGTAAATAGTTGGGATCAGGGCCTGAGACCCAAAACTGAAAGGAGTATGACTTCGAAGATTCATATCTAGTGTTTAAATATTGTTGACTGAATTATTTTAAATATCCAAAATCTCAGTACAGATCTGATAGCTTGTAAGAGGTACATTGCTAAAAGCCTATATGTGTAATAGGACAGCTCAGGTAAATACAAACAGATCAGAGCTATCTTCTCTGAGAATGATATAAACAATGCTTCTCTAAAGAAGAATATTAGGCAGTAGAAATAACATTACGATACATACTAACATATAACATAGTTGTACCATCTGTAGTAGGATCTAGCAGATATAAGTATACAATTTTAAAACATCCTAATGAAACCTGCTAAAAAGAGTGCAAACATCTTTGGAGGATACATTCTAGATATCTTTGTTAAGCTGCAGTTCACAGTTACTAAATAAACCTTTAGCATATGAATTAATAAGAATAGTATATACTAAAAATACATGAGTATAAGTGAAGATATAGATAATTGCCTTCATCCCAGATAGCTCTAAACTCCAATATGCTGAGAAATAAAAAACATAAACACATATGTCCCTAAGGTATAGCGTGTGTGGCATATAACACTGGGCTTTCATAGGCTATCTAGGAGCCCTCATCCATACAACATTCAGATTACAGTATTAGACATCAGTGAACATATCCCATACAAGACATTTCTAGGTTTTATCTAGGTAGACAGTATGAATATCAATTTTTATAGAATAGACTAATGCTAGGGAAAAGTTAGCCTTATGTATTATAGGTCTTACAAAAAAAAAACATAGGAAAGTTCTGCAGCTGAACAACTGGCAGTTTATATGCTGACCCAGGGAACATGAAGTATGTGTCAAAAGTATCTAAAGCAGTGTATGCCAGAAACATAATTGGGGCTTGTCAAAAGATCGTTTAGTCCCTCAGGTCCGACCTGCAATGTTAGATGCCTCAGCCGATGCCTTCTCTCAGACCGGACCTATTGATGTTAGGGTAGTTAGACATGCCTGAGATTTTTTTCATCTGAGAATAAAAGCGCTGCGTAGACAAACTGAGCAAGGCCCCACTGTGAAAAACTAGATTCCCTGCATACACAGATCTTCGTGTGTCCTTATTTGCGGCCCCCACACCTTCTTGGGGAGAGGTGTTGTATGGATAGTCAAGCTGTTTAGGAGAGATCGCTTCTGCTTCAGTGCGGCTAACTGAGGAGACATGTCCGCTGCCCAGACTCCCCTCTCCCTTGCAGCGTATGCCTTAAATGACGTGCGTGGGGTCTTCATTACTTGTCCGCAGGAGTTGCCTGTATCCTCTAGGTTCTTGAGTACTGTAGGTACAAGGACCTCTTGAAATCGCAGATAGGTGGATCGAGAGAGCCGGGGGTATTTCCCTGCCAGGGTCGGAGCAGCTCTTGTGCCGCCTGATGAGTCAGGTATGTAGATCAGCGGGTCGTCTGTGTGCGGTTGCGTCGGATCAAAGTTCACTGCCCTTGAAATAATATTAGTTGAGACCTGTCCGGTCTTTCTTTCCTGTGCTCGTTTGTGGGTGAGCAGAGTTGGGGGTAGTGAGTCTGCTACTGGACATACCGCGCTGGAGCCTTGCCGGGTAATGTGAGAGGCGCCATCTTGGACGCGCAATTCATCAATAAGAGATTGTAAGTCCCCAAACTGTCTGTCAGCCTTGCTGCATAAGCCTTTCAGCAATAAGCTAAGGTGCATGGAAAACTCTTCCATCTTCCAAGAATTATAGAGGAGCTATTAGCAGGTCAGATGACACCTCGGGGAGCAGGCTATTCCATCGAATGGATATCTGTTACTCCGTATAGAGAGATGTACTCCCCGTCATTGCCTAGACTGGCTAGCGGGCCTCTGTGTCGTTTCCAATATAGTTATGTTGTTTCCTAGATCCAAAATTAGTACTCCACACTCTGGTGTATGTTAAAAGCAAGACTTGGCAAAAATTATGTTTTTAAAACGCCATAGTTTGATATTGTAATATGTAAGCTTCAGGAGCTCAGCAATGGCATGTCTTGCTGCTGTGGCAGTTGGCTCCGCCCCCCCTTAACACACATTTTAATTTCTGTGCTTCAATAGGGGTGCATGGTAAGTTGAAATACGACACATGTTTTTTACCACAGCCCCATGGCAATATTTGTATTTTAGATAACTATTTATGTCATACACATTATATTTCCACGCTACAATTCACTATGTAGTGGGGGCTCTCTAAGCTAAATGTATGTCTCCTGCTATATACTCAAAATAGAAGATATATTTCTCACTAGCTATGTAGGGGTCAATGTAACATACTGTATTTTGGTTGCCATGTCTCCCTGTGTGACTCGCTTGCTATATCTATAGCGATTATGTACCAAGTGTTTCGTAAACGTATGAAATGGCTCTGAAGGAAAACTATTATTGCCCACTGTGTTCATAAACTGTATTGCATATTCTGGTTTGGTGTTGGTAATTAGAGTTGGACCGCCGGCGGCCGAGGCGAAACAACTCACTTATATCTTACCTATTGTTATAGCCACTGTTTGGAAACTATTTTCCCTAGCCACATTATATACACGTTCACTGTTAGATCTAAATCTATATCACTGGGTGGTTGCATTACATAGTGGACTTCTAGTTGCAATTCCAGACATAAAAAGGTTTACTTGTGCACCAGGCTCCTACCTATCTTCATTAGTTTGTCTTTTGCCATGTTACCCTAAGCCCCATAGCTCTAGTCACACTGGGAGACAGATATCTAGTCGTATACTATTTTTTATATAATTACAGCTGTGAAGGTTAACTAGCTCCCGGATAATTCTTCAAAAATAAAAACTAGCTGTTAACTTATACGTTCCTCCTAGATAAGTTATAAACCACCCTTTAAGTACACTTAGTTTGGTCACTAATGGTTGGACTCTTAAATACTCATTTGGCGGCTGGGGTGCAACTAGCGTTACTACCTGGAGGCTCCTTTGTTACCTTGTTAACTCGTTAGCTTACTATTACCAAAGTATTTTCAGTTAAAAGGGATTAAATTTGGTCATGTTTACATGTTTTTCTTCTGCTATATTCCCTAAGAGTTTGTTACGCCTAGTTTGAAATCAGTATGAACATTTGCTATGCCTAGTATATTACCGTAAATTAAAAAAACAAAAAATTATGAGGTTTATCATTTGAGATCCACAAGTGGTCTCCTTTGTTTGAAATAACCTTTTTCTATTTTATATAATTTTTTTTTACCATTTGGAGGCCCAAGAGTGGCCTATTGTGTCATTTAGAATGTTTCTAAGAAAGTGGCATTTCATGTTATTAATGTTCACATGGTACACATAAGCTTTGTGCTGTTTCTCCCTTAATCTTATTGTTTACATTGCTTGTAAAACTGATGTATGTTCTCCTGTGAATTTGCTTTTACAATGTTGTATGCCTCTAACTGAACCTTGAATAAAAATTATAAAAAAAACAAACAAAAAGAAACTATTAGCTGCATTGCATTTTATGGCAACAGGATCCTTTCAGGCGATTTCTAGCGTTATTATTGGAATGAGTCAATCAGCTTTTCATGTCACTTATCAAAAGTTATAGGGGCTATGATGGCTATTTATTCTTAATGGGTTTGTTTGCCATCTACCGCAGAAGAATGGCAATCTATTAAGTCAAATTTCTATAGGATGGTTGGGATGCCCAATGTCCTAGGGGCCATAGACTGTACCCATGTTGCTGTAAAACCACTTCAAGCTCGTGAGGAGATCTATAGGAATAGAAAGCATTTCCATTCATTGAATGTTCAGATGGTCTTTGACCCCAACATGAGGATAATCAGTGTTTGTTCAAACTACCCAGGCTCATGTCATGATTCTTTCATCTTAAGGCAGACTGGCTTATACCGGAAGTTCGAGGACGGAGATATGCCTGAAGGATGGCTTCTAGGTAAGCATAACTGGTGTCTAATTTGTCATTTTTAATTTCCATGTACATACATTTTGCCAAATTTGTCATTTGTAATTAAAGTGTAATATGTTGTATATTTTTAATTTGTATCGTATTAGTTCTCATCTTCATAATTATTTTTATATTAATATTTATATTTTTTATGTCCTATTAGGAGATGGAGGATACTCATGTACGGCATGGCTGTTGACTCCCTATAACAACCCACAGACCAGAAATCAAGTACTTTTCAATGAAGCACATCAATCTACCAGGGAGATAATTGAGAGGACTTTCGGGCTTTTGAAAATGCGGTTTCGATGTCTTGATCGTTCTGGCAGCACTATGCAGTATGCACCTGAGAAAGTGACAAGAATTATATTGGTTTGCTGCATACTGCACAATATAGCAATTAAAAAAGGCTGCCCATTAGAGTAAGAAAATACCATAGATGCTGAAGATTTTGCCAAAGAAATATGTATAGAACAACCTAATAGGCGTGGTAGGGCAACAAGGGACATGGTTTCAGAACAATATTTTGATGATTAAATGTTATGTCTTAAGTTGATAAATAAAGAAATAATTTCCTTTATTAAATTTACATTGACTCTTTTTTTTTTAAATATAATATGATGTAAAAGTACATCTTAAAGATAAAAAATGATCATGTTTCTCATAAAAATACAATATAAGGTAATAAATATTGGTATTACAATTAAAACCAAATAATTATAAATTTAATTTATACTTAAGGGTATTAAAAATCACGGTTGATAAACATATAATTGCATCAAGTTGTTGCTATTCAATTATCAATGGTTTTAAATATTAATTATAAATCAAGTTTATGATCAAAGTCATCCCAAAAAATAATTTGTGGACAATGTATTGTCTTTATGGCATCACACTACTGTCTATAACTTCTATTACTCTTTTACATAATATGATTTGTTTAATTTAATCCCTCAATAGCTGGTGTTAATCCATTGTACTGTCTCACTGAATTGTAGACTTACAAATTGAAAGGCAATTGAAAAGTAAAATTTTATGCTTTCAGATAGGACTTGTAATTTAAAACAACTTTTCTAAAGACTTTATCAAGGTAATTTGCTTTATTTTATTTTAATCTAAAGTTTTAACAACTCCTAGGTTGGGCCATATTCAAATTCAAAAATCCTTCAGGTCTTACTCTTATCACTTATTATGTTTATTAACTTACGCCTAGATTTAGAGTTTTGCGACCAAAGGGGTGCGTTAGCTACGCGTGCTTTTTTCTGGCCGCACCTTTTAAATACCGCTGGTATTTAGAGTTCACAGAATGGCTGCGTTAGGCTCCAAAAAAGGAGCGTATAGCATATTTACCGCAACTTCAACTCTCGATACCAGCGGTGCTTACGGACACGGCCAGCTTAAAAAACGTGCTCGTGCACGATTCCCCCATAGAAAACAATGGGGCTGTTTGAGCTGAAAAAAAACCTAACACCTGCAAAAAAGCCGCGTTCAGCTCCTAACGCAGCCCCATTGTTTTCTATGGGGAAACACTTCCTACGTCTGCACCTAACACCCTAACATGTGCCCCGAGTTTAAACCCCCCTAACCTTACACTTATTAACCCCTAATCTTGGATGACGTCATTTAAAGGAACCGTCATTCGGCGAGTAGGCGTCGGTAGAAGAGGATGTTCCGCGTCGGCTGGAAGATGATGACTCCGGAAGAAAGAAGATTGAAGATGCTGCTTCATAGAAGACTTCATCCCGATGATGGACTTCTTCAGCGCCCGCTTGGATCAAGACTTCAGCCCGATGATGGATTTCTTCAGCTGCCGCTTGGATCCAGACTTCAGCCCGAGGATGGACTTCACTCTTCAGCCCCCCGCTTGGGCTTGGATCAAGACTTCGGACCCTCTTCTGGACCGATCGGTGAACCTGGCATGGTGAAGACAAGGTAGGGAGATCTTCAGGGGCTTAGTGTTAGGTTTATTTAAGGGGGGTTTGGGTTAGATTAGGGGTATGTGGGTGGTGGGTTGTAATGTGGGGGGGGTATTGTATGTTTTTTTTTACAGGCAAAAGAGCTGAATTCTTTGGGGCATGCCCCGCAAAGGGCCCTTTTAAGGGCTGGTAAGGTAAAAGAGCTTTGAACTTTTGTAATTTAGAATAGGGTAGGGCATTTTTTTATTTTGGGGGTCTTTGTTATTTTATTAGGGGGCTTAGAGTAGGTGTAATTAGTTTAAAATTGTAATTTTTTTCTAATGTTTGTAAATATTTTTTTATTTTTTGTAACTTAATTCTTTTTTATTTTTTGTACTTTAGTTAGTTTATTTCATTGTATTTATTTGTAGATATTGTATTTAATTAATTTATTGATAGTGTAGTGTTAGGTTTAATTGTAGATAATTGTAGGTATTGTATTTAATTAATTTATTGATAGTGTAGTGTTAGGTTTAATTGTAACTTAGGTTAGGATTTATTTTACAGGTAATTTTGTAATTATTTTAACTATTTTAGCTATTAAATAGTTATTAACAATTTAATAGCTATTGTACCTGATTAAAATAAATACAAAGTTGCCTGTAAAATAAATATTAATCCTAAAATAGCTACAATATAATTATAATTTATATTGTAGCTATATTAGGGTTTATTTTACAGGTAAGTATTTAGCTTTAAATAGGAATAATTTATATAATAAGAGTTAATTTATTTCATTAGATTTAAATTATATTAAACTTAGGGGGGTGTTAGTGTTAGGGTTAGACTTAGCTTTAGGGGTTAAAAAATTTATTAGAATAGCGGTGAGCTCCGGTCGGCAGATTAGGGGTTAATGTTTGAAGTTAGGTGTCGGCGATGTTAGGGAGGGCAGATTAGGGGTTAATACTATTTATTATAGGGTTATTGAGGCGGGAGTGAGGCGGATTAGGGGTTAATAACTTTATTATAGTAGCGGTGCGGTCCGCTCGGCAGATTAGGGGTTAATAAGTGTAGGTAGGTGGCGGCGACGTTGGGGGGGGGGCAGATTAGGGGTTAATAAATATAATATAGGGGTCGGTGGTGTTAGGGGCAGCAGATTAGGGGTACATAGGGATAATATAGCTGGCGGCGCTTTGCGGTCGGCAGATTAGGGGTTAATTATTGTAGGTAGCTGGCGGCGACGTTGTGGGGGGCAGGTTAGGGGTTAATAAATATAATATAGGGGTCGCGGTGTTAGGGGCAGCAGATTAGGGGTACATAAGTATAACGTAGGTGGTTAAAAAAATTTAATCGAGTGGCAGCGATGTGGGGGGACCTCGGTTTAGGGGTACATAGGTAGTTTATGGGTGTTAGTGTACTTTAGAGCACAGTAGTTAAGAGCTTTATGAACCGGCGTTAGCCCAGAAAGCTCTTAACTTACTATTTTCTGCGGCTGGAGTTTGGTCGTTAGATTTCTAACGCTCACTTCAGCCAAGACTCTAAATACCGGCGTTAGAAAGATCCCATTGAAAAGATAGGATACGCAAATGGCGTAGGGGGATCTGCGGTATGGAAAAGTCGCAGCTGGAAAGTGAGCGTTAGACCCTTTCCTGACTGACTCCAAATACCGGCGGTAGCCCAAAACTAGCGTTAGGAGCCTCTAACGCTGGTTTTGACATCTACCGCCCAACTCTAAATCTAGGCCTTAGCTTTCCCTTCAATAGTTTTTTAAGTTCTTGCTTTGCGATTGTACATATATATATATTTATGTAACATTAATCTAATTAGATTTTTGTAGGTAGCAAATAGTGACAATAGTTGTGCTACTAATTGAAAATAAAGAAAGCCCAAAAAATTTTCAACAAATAATGCAAACAAAATTGTTTTATTACAAACTGATAAACAATACTAAAAAATTATATATTATTATTTTTTTACAAAACTAAGGTAAACAAAAATAAATTATAATATATATATATATATATATATATATATATACACATATGTAATACTGAAATTGTTACTAAACACAATATTATTTTTACTAACTATAAACATAGAAGCAATTTATCTAAAATGTTTAATTTACTCCTATTAACAATAATTCTTAGTTCTATTGTTAATCTTTCATTCCATTTTTTTTTATGAAGTTACAAATATAATAATTAGTATTTGACAATAGGAGTAAATTATAAATTTTTTACCAATGGCATGATGTTTACATGAATGGTTCATTAAAAAAATTGACTTTGGGGGGTGGAGCCAACTAGCAGGGAGAACAGACGTATGTTCATGGAGCTCCCATATGATACCTACTTAAAGATGTGCATAAAACTAATTTTCAAGTGATCTAAGCTGTGGAATTAAAGGTTGATCATTCCTGCTTACTGACTGGCAAACACATCCTGATTTGGCGACATATTACGCTACTTCAGTCACTTCAGGGTTTGGGGCCTGGCATATTCGACGGATCAGTTGAAGCGTGCTTCTTCCTGGAGCTTCATAAAAAACCCTTATTTTACTATTAATAAAATGGGCTTGGAGGCCGCACTTCATAAGTTCGAAGATCGCTGCTACGAGATTCTGGAGGATCACTACTCAGAAATGAGCGATCTACTCACACAGCTCCGCAAACAGTTCTTTATCCCACGCAAGAAACAAGATGGCAGTGAGCAGCGGAGACCTTCTAACACTATCGATATCCAGTCCTTAAGTGAAGCGGAACTGACTGCTCCCCTGAAAGCTGCAACTACCCTAGCCGAAATAAGCAAGCAGCGTGGCAATACAAGAAACTAGGCACTTTAGGTCAACCTAAGTGAACTGCGGCCCAAGTTTAATGTTCCGGTGATTATGCCAGCTGAGGATCCGAAACTAAGCACTCACCTGGTGGATCGCAGGGGAGCGATGTTACATAGGCGGCTTTGTGCAGCGGAATTGGGTCTATTGCCTCTGGGATGGCTGGAAGTCAGGAGACCTACACATGGCGGAGCAGGTTGCTGCTCATTCTGAGATCTGCCTGGGTTCACCACAAAGTTGGAGTCGGCTAGGGCTCCAAAGCGAAATGATTCCTGCTTTCCTGGTGTCGATATAGGAACTATTAATGAGACACTTCACTCTTAACCACTTCCCAATAGGGACTCTGATACTAAGACCCTCACATTTCCTTTAGATAAGTGGTCTGTTCTCTGGTCTCTTATTATATCGAACATCGATGCTGGAGAGGCTGGGACTGCTTAATAAAAGATAGCATTGCTCATATAGATAAGATTATTATTAAACTGTAAGATTTGTGCTACCGTATTCTTCTGTGTCATAAATGTGAACTCTCTGGGGGAATCTTACACGCAGCAGAGAGAAGGTACTGATCCTGGGAGCAAGAATGTTTGGAGTCACACAGACCATTCATAGCTGCAGAACTGGTATTAGATAGTATATCCAGAGACGCCTCATTTCTTGCAGGCTGATTTAATGGTGAGACGGTATCTTTCACTCTCCCATCATGAACAAATACCACTAATGTCAGAAACTCGGGTCTCATGAGCCCCTTAAAACTGCCAATAATGTCTTTTTGTCTTTAGCTTACTGCTAAAATATTGATATATTGGGTGATCTTGTTTTATCATCTTTAAGTTTATACTCTCTATTCCTTATTGTACAATTTTATTTGTAAGTTGGTTAATAGCATTGATGTAGCAACCTGGTAAGCTAATTTTAGTGGCTCCTACTGTACTGATTTGTTTATGTTATTCGCAGACAGCTCTCCTGTTTTTCATATTATTCCATTGCTTTAGTGCTTACAGATAGCTCTTCCTCACTAGCACACAAGTGGATCTCATGAAGGTTAAAACCATAATCTAGCTCATGTTATTATGTGGGTTAATCGTTATATGCTGATCACTGAACATATACCCTATTTTATTTTCTCTTTCCATATTTCATACACTTTTCAAGTAGGGTGAGTAGTCAGCGGGGGGGGGGGGTATGGATTACTGCATATAACAATTTAGGATCCCTCTTAGATCAACCCCTACCGAAAATGATGCAGTAAAAATGACTGTTATAATATATACATGGGGCCGCCAGGGATTTACATGGTTACGTATGATGTATATCTGTATACTTGATTACCACTGTGATAATATCCTCTAGCAAGCGCACATATAGGGTTAGGTTTTAAAGAGGTGATAGAGAGGTATTCATTGCCTATATATTGATACATTACTGCATATTATCAAATTATATACTTTCTTAATAAATTAAACTGCGTTTACACTTTAGTTAGGTAATTAGCTGAGAATGTTATACACAGAGTTTTAGCAAGGCCACTTGCGTCATGAGCACACTTGTTATTTATACTCACTCTTTTTGCCCTGGCACTTTGCCATTGCTACTCCCTATTTATACTTTTTAACCCAGCTTGAAAGAACTATGCCCCTGTCACATGTTAGCTACACATACTTTAATGGTCTGAAACATTTGTTTTACCATGTATGATACTATTTAACCTTTATGTTTTAGATCCCATCTACCTACCTACCATATAAACGTATAGGTTGTATAGACATCCTAGGATAACTATCATGCCTCTAATAGACATTAAGGCTTAATTTCCGGAGACTAGGCACATATGTTGCACTAAAACATAGACTTATAGCTGGGATAACCTTTAATATCCTAATTCCTGTTGTAGTGACACATAGCCTGTTCCCACTATAAGTCTCAGCATGTATATAGTTGCAATACTCTACAAACCCTAATATTGCAGGTTTGTAGTTTCAGACACAGTATCACCTCATTATTAGAGCACATCATTTATGTTTGTTGGGCTCCTCTCCTCCCTTTCCCGCCGGAACTTGTTGCCTGCGGGTCATATCCCTACTCCCTTTTCCCTCATCGCATATAGTTGGCATCTCCCCAGGAGAGGAGCTCATCCAGAAGCCCCCAATATCTCGTCTTATACCATATCTTATATCATATATCTTATATCTCATATTGCATACATCCTAATATCCCTCCTTGAAAATATCTGCTTCAGGATGTAATCTTATTCATTCTATACACAAAAGCCCAGGGAATTTTATCAGGTCTCCACTTAAGGATACTCATAGAGTACAGCTATAATGATAACAGCCTGGGAAACTTGTTAGCTCTAATGTAACTTATGGCTCCGCCCTGCACCCTCTCCTCTATATATTTTGTCACGCAGTTCTCATGTTATTGTCTTACATTTATATACTTTATGATTGTGACTTAAAATTTCTCCTGCGTAAGATATGTTCCCCCCTCCCTCCCCCTTATTCATATACCAAGAAGTAGTATACAGTTATAATTTAGAAAGGTTAAACAAGGTCAAGCTTCTTAGCTATCGCCCACCCTTATTTTAGGTGGACAAACAAGCGGTGTTTACCCACTATTGATATTGTAATGATATAAGTTGCTCTTATTCTTCTGTTTACAAAGAAACTGAGGATGATTTGTCTAGGTATCCAGCTGCTAGGAGACAGAACCCCTTTTTAAATTCTTGAGATAGTCCACTGGCAGTCGAAGACTAACTTTTCTTAACTTGCCCTCTAATTTTGTGCATTTAGTAGGAGCAACTTGTTATGACTCCCTATAATTTGTAAATTCTCAGATAATAAATACATCTATTTTATAATTAACATATCATTCTATAAGATGTATAAGTTTTTCTGGCTGTTCAAATTTTATAACTTAGTTATGCGTTTATATAGGAAACAAAAGGAAAAAAGAGGTAATATTTGATTATGTGTATTTTATTTTGTATTCGCATACAATGTCCTTTATTTTCATTATGTTTTATGTACTTCTGGAGAGATGCATATCTGATGTCTGAATTAAGATCTCTTTACTCTCTTATATGAAAAGGTTTCATTGTCCAATGGATAAACAATGTCTTGTATGTAAAACTTACCAAATTGATACAAAATGTATATTATGTTTATATTTTTTCTTTCTCGTATTGCCTCAATAAAAAACTTTGATTTAAAAAAAAAAAAAAAATTGACTTTATTAAAACTTTCAACTTAAACATAATAATATTTTATTATTGAACATTCTATTAATATTCTTTGTTTACAGACATTATTTAAATACTTAAATCTACATATAGATTATATTTTAAAAAAGTTTGTTGCTACATATCGAGATCAATGCCCTAATGATTGATTTAACGATTAATGATATCATCGTCAAGCATGTTGCGTCCTAAACCGAATTAGTAATATTAGTTTATTCTATGGATAAATATTTTCCAAAACGTATTGGGGGTGTAAGGGCAGTGAAACAGGAATGCCGTGACAAAATTATATACAAGATGCTGATAAGAATGCATTGGATTTTAAAAATTAAAAGAACAAGACGACAATGTCTTCAAAAATATAGTGACTTGAAGAGAAGAGAACCTAAGTACTATAAATCTATTAGAAGATTGACAAGGACATGTAAGTTTAATATGTCTGTATATATATATATATATATATATATATATATATCAATAATTGGTATATTTTCAATTTTGTTGTTGTAATAGAAACAGATAATGTAATATGAACTGCATCATCATTGACAAATAATCTACAATCTTATTTTTATTTTGAATTTAGTATGTGATATTGAGTATTAATACAATCATTAGAGTATCAAATTGTATATATGGTTATAGTTGGATGCTCTATCGTAATCCTTACATAATAAAATTGTGTTTAGGGGGCAGAGCCTGGCTGTGCTGGAGAATAGCTGCAACAGAGTAAAGCTCCTGAGCCAAAAGCCAGTCCGCATTAAATAAATGCCATGATTTGGGCAGTAAACATACACCATCACCCTATCTGAACTGAGGGGAACATTGAACATACCGGAATTGCATGTTAAACGGAGCAAACCACCTGATCCGCTAACCACTGGCACGAGATCATAAGAAGGCTGCAACCCCTCCTGTGAGCGTGAAGGTCACGCAAGTCTGCTAAAGAAACAACAGGCAGGAGTCCTAAGTACTACACATGGACCGGGCTTGTGCCACAAGAGAATAAAGTGCATTGTGCTAAGACCCCTTCAGGGGCCGGAGATATCCGTGATAGGCCACGAGCCTCCCTAGCAGTTAGGAGTGTGGCGCCTGTCAGATTATTAGCACCTGAACACTCATACGGAAAGGGGCATAGGCACCGGTCTGACATTAAAGGAAGAAGATATAACCTGCTCGGAAGTCTCACCTCAGACACAGCGTGGATCATGGGTGGCATTGCAAACTGCTGGAACATGGTTGGTAACATAATACAATCAAGAGGGGGTCTGACCTACTATATACCAATTAGGGAAGCGTGGGCTAAAGGATAAAGTATAAAAGCACTTAATAGACTGTTCATGGCATATTCTAGCCTATAATATCACAAGTTTAGCCCGGTCTCTACCATAACTAAGCACCTGAGGTTACAATAAGGGTTCATAAGGGACTGCTATACGAGTAAAAGGGACTTTACTAAATATCAATATTCTTCTGGAGTTGCAGTGCTTGACTGTGATTGATAGTTTATTGGTCTGTCTGGTCTTACTGTCATGTAAAGAAACTGAAGGATAACTGCACTTAGAGGGATACAGAGTATACATCTTCTAGAATGTATAACAGAGACTGCAGCATGGCGCAGAAAAAATCTGGCCTCAATGAGAAAGGAACCCAAACTAGGAATATGAATCACTACCATAAAGGAATAGATCCTCAGACATCAGAAGTTACTCTCCCTCAGTCTGACCATATCCCATCTGACTCTGACTGAGTACCCACAGATACTACTTTACCCATGCATTATGTAATGAAAGATGATTTGAAGACTCTCTCATCTAAAGAGGATATTAAAGAAGTTGTGTCCGAGATCAAGAACTTGTTTGGGGAATTACACAGAGATGTGACAGAATTAACTCAGAGGGTTACAAATGTTGAGAGCACTCAGAGCTCTATACAAGAGAAGTTAAAAGAAACAACATCCCAGATACAATACAACACCAACATGGTCCAGAGCCTGATGGAGAGAATAGAAGACTTGGACAACCATGGCAGATGGAACAATCTGCGTATACAAGGTATACTCAAGAGTATCAGTCCCAAAAAAAGGGCACCCCTATGTTGCCAGAAGTTACCATCAAAAGTGCACATAGAGCCTTGCACCCTAAACCATCTGCAAAGGCACCTCCAAGAGACATTATTCTTAGACTGTTAAATTACAAAGACAAAGAAGAGATTCTCCACCATAGCAGAAACAAACATCTGATCCAACATGTGGGCATTACTCTGTAGCTGTTCTCTGACCTCTGTCCTGTGACCCTCCAAAAATGTAGAGAGCTGAGATTCCTCACTACTACTCTACAGAACAACAAGACCCAGTATCGATGGGGCTTTCCAACATACATCGTGGCCACCAATGGGGGGAAAACAGCTTTGTATCGGACACAGGAAGATCTGAACTCCTTCTGTGCCATGCTGGGCATTGTGGCTCCTGTTCTGGACATTCCACAGCACCTTGAGCCACCACAGAAGCTAACATAGGCAGGCTGGCCTATCTAATTAACCTTTTTTTTTTTCTAGACAGGGTACAAATATACAGTGTAATATGGAGATCTCATAGACTGAACTAGAATTGGTCAGTCATCTCTCAGGTCTGTAACCTCATTGATAGTGTAACTGTATGTATATGGTGGTTCCTATTAATGTATTTGGAAAACTATTATGGCCAATATTAGCTATAACACCCAGTCCCCCTAGGGCCAGTTGCCTCTCTTGGAACTGGACCATCTACTAATGGGGACAGCAGAATATGAATTATCGGCACATGTATACTGAATACAGGGACCCCAGGCTCCCCAACACCCCTAGGCAAACCCCTTCCCCTCGGTTCACACTCCATTTGGAGTTATATTTATTTCATGAATGGTATTAATTATGTTTAATGTTTATAAGAGTTACATCACTGTTTTGCCCAATATTAATGTCTATATAAGGACTGGCTAAAGGCACATTCCCTCTTAGAGTTTTCCTGAAAGAAAAGTTTTATTGTCGCTCAGTTTATCCTGTATGTGTATACACTTGCACTTTAAGGTTTGCTTGTTCTCATTCTGAGCATACTCTCTCAGGGTAATCACTGAGTCACATTAAATTCACAAGTTTTGTACAAACCGTACTAAAAACCCAATACCTCACTAACTTTATCCACTACCCTCATATTTCCATCTCACTTTTCTCCACTTCACTCCCTCTTCCCTTTCCCCCCCCTTTTTTGTGATGGCACCTCCAGACAGGCCCAAAATGCACCCACTTAAGCTCCTCACGATAAATGTAAAGGGACTAAACAATCCGGGGAAGCGCTCAATTGTGTCCCGCGAGTTACATGGACTGGGGGGAGACCTGATTTTTGTGCAAGAAACTCACTTTGTGAAACGCAAAGAACCTAGATGGCATAACCATAGATATCCCGCTGCCTTTTTTGCTTCAGGCCCACGCAAACAAAACGGGGTAGGAATACTCATATACCACAGAGTTCCCTTTCAGGCGCAAAGTATTGAAAGTGTCAAAGAGGGTAGATTAGTCATAGTAGTAAGACTCATGTATGGCAGACCTGTAACATTTGTAAATGTATATGCCCCAAAAAATGCACAGCACATTTTCTTGATTCTAGGTGGTGACTTCAATGCGCTGCTGTTTCCCAAACTGGACACATCTAACAGAGTCTCTAGTGTCTCACACCACATATTGAAACATATCAATAACCCTCTAAAAACACACTTGTTACATGATATTTGGCATACCATACATCCAACGGAGACCGATTTTACTCCAATCCACATAGGAAAATACTTACACCCTTCATGTGGCGACTAGACAATACACTTCTGGACAACCCACTTATTGTAGGGGACATTGACTTAATGATGACAGAATTTTTCAGACTCAATCTGACAGAGGACTTAGCTCTACCAACTATATGGGAGGCACATAAGAGTGTCATTAGGGGGTACCTAATCAAACATAAAGCCAGAGTACTGAAACAGCCCAGGAAAAAATATAACCGCATCCTGCAGCATATAACGACTCTGGAGGAACAAAATAAAAGAAATCCACTGGACACCACATTAGAAACAAATTTAACACAAGCCAGGTTAGATTTTATACAACTAATGCAAGAACAGAATCAGAGGAAGGCCCTAATGTTGAAACAAATATATTATGAAGGGGGCGACAGGGCGGGGAAACTACTGGCCAGAGCGCTCCGCCGGTCATAACTGAAAACTCATGTATACATGGTAAAAGACAAAGACGCAACACACACAAAGATAGTCCTAGCATAGCAGAGACCTTTCGCTCATACTATCACCAACTATACAATCTTAAATCCTCCTTGCCAATCCCAAATCCAGGGATCAACCTGGAGCAGAAAAAGATACAAGAATACCTGTCCAAAATACAGCTACCGACTCTGGACCAGGAGACCATATACTTCCTTAAATCACCTCTCTGCAGGAGGAAATACAAATTGCGCTAAAAGAGCTCCCTAACGGGAAGAGTCCGGGCCCTGACAGGTTCAGGGACAAGTATTATAAAACCTTTCTGCCCACCTTGTTACCCCAGCTACAAAATGTATTTAATAGTATATCAAATTCAGAGGTGTTACCTGCTACTATGCTAACCGCTTACATCACGGTACTGCCAAAGCCAGGTAAACTGATGGATAGTCCACAAAACTATAGACCAATTTCATTGTTCAACACTGACATCAAGATCCTAGTGAAAACCTTAGCGAACAGAGTTAATATGGTTCTCCCCACATTGATTTCTCCGGACCAGATTGGATTTGTCCCGGGGAGGGAGGCAAGAGATAATACCTTAAAAGTCCTACAATTAATCGACTACTCTAAAAGTAATGCCATACTGTTCACCCTTCTATCCACAGACACGGAGAAGGCATTCAATAGAGTGAATTGGCAGTTCCTTAGGAGCACTATGGAGAGGATAGGTTTTGGGGAAAGATTCTTAGTAACTGTCTTTGCCCTATACTCAACACCCAATACCAAGGTCAAGGTCAACAACATACTCTCATCTGCCTTTACGATTTCAAATGGCACCAGTCAGGGATGTCTGCTGTCACCCTTGTTGTTTGCCTAATCTATCCAGGCACTGGCAATTAGCATAAGGGCCAACAATTTGATCCAGGTGGGACCCAAGGAGTATAAAATTGCTATGTATGCTGATGATCTCCTATTTACGCTCACAGAGGTGGAGACATCCATTCCTGCTCTGCTGGATATGTTCATCAGATACGGGGAAGTATCTCATTTTCTCCTTAATCATACCTAATCAGAAATGCTGAGTATCACCTTAACTCCTAATACATGTTCTTGGCTTAAATCCCACAGCCCCTTTGTAATGAACACTAAATCCCTGAGATACCTTGGTATCAATCTTTCGAGTACGGTACCAGACATTTTTGAGACCAATTATGCGTCCCTTAAAAAAGACATTGCCAATGACCTTACAGTATGGAAACACAAAACTGTCTCCTGGCTGGTTAGAATTAATGTTATCAAAGTGAACATTCTTCCCAGAGTGTTGTATATATTACAGACCATACCGATTCCTCTCCCACATTCATTCCTTCCCTCTCTACAAAGGCTAATTGAAGATTACATCTGGAAGGGCATTAAGCCTAGAGTAAATAAGAGGACCATGTACCTCCCTAGGGAGGAGGGTGGGTTGAGACTTCCTAACCTCCTCCTTTACAGAAGAGCCATTTTTCTCCAGAGGGTGACTGAATGGTGCCACAACAGCACCTAAAAAGATTGGATACAGCTAGATGCTAATATTCTTCAGACAAATAATCTCGCCTCCCTCCCGTGGATTGATAAAAAAGTAGACCCACATCTTTGGCCCAGTATCCCCTAACTAGTGAACTATTGGACGACTGGTATAGGACTATACGAATGGACCCTCACATCTCTACAGCAAACTCCCCGCTTTCCCCAGTATATTGTAACCCAGGAATCCCAATACAGGTCACTCTGACATCTGACCAAACTTATTTTACTAATAATCAAATTGGGCAGTTTATTATATGTGGGAGACTAAAAACTAGAGAGGAACTATTAAGTGAACACCCCAACTTCAAAATACCATTTTTTGTGTACCTGCAAATAGGCACTTTATTTTTACACATAAACATAAACAACTCTTCCTCAGAGATCATACATCCTTTGAAAGGTTATGCATACTGAACTTCATCCCTGGGCACCTGATCTCTAAGATCTAAGGCTCCTTTTATGGGGGAGCAATGAGCTTCCAACCTACACTAGACAGTGGCACACAGAACTAAGCATAGAATTCAACATGCAGGAATGGCAACGGATGTTCCGGGCCACCAAGACCATTTTGGTCTCAGCATCTACACAGGAAGCTCACTATAAGCTATTGAGTCATTGGTACCTTACTCCAGCCCGACTAAAAGTGATATACCCCAACACTTCAGATAAATGCTGGAGGGGATGTGGGGGGTAGGCTCCATATTACATATTTGGTGGGATTGTCCCCTGCTAGAGGGGTTTTGGTCTGAGGTGGGGAGCGAGATGCAAACAATACTTGAACTAGAGGTCCCAAAAACTATGGAGACTTTGCTGTTCCATTTCCCATTTAAAATCCAGAACCCGATAAATACCTACTCTACTACTAATACTCTACTCTACTACTAAATACCTACTCTACTACTAAATACCTACTCTACTACTGATCCATTCAGCCAATAGGATTGAGCTTGCATTCTGTTGGCTGTTCCAATCAGTGATGTATGCTAAGTGCTTGCTAACACCTGGTTTTGCACACAAGGTAATTAACGCTTATTGGAAACCCATGTATGGTGAACAGGGTATTTAAGGGAGGTTGTTAAGCATTTCATTGTTGTTGTTTGAGTCTGAGGATGGGGGTAAAACCCCGAAACGTCACTCTGTTGGAATAAAGTTTTTTGCCACTTCAAACCCGGTGAGTGCCTGGTTTTGTTGGAGGTCTATTAAATATGTTGCTCTGCACACCGATCAAAAGGATTGTATTGTGAGTGCTGAACTGCTGTGTACTGGTTGAATAATTTTAGTTTTGAGCACCTGAAAAATATAGACTGTACTTTTTTACTCTGCAAAATCACCTTTTGAGCATGTCACAAACTGAACTCACAGCTTTAACAGCTGCAGCAGAAATGGACAGGACATTAATACAAGGGACCAATAGCTTTCACTATACAGATGAAGATTCAATTGGCATCCTTTTTGATACCCTGACTACAGGGCCTATGGACAAACCAGTGGTACATATACTAGCACACCTATTAAAGTTAAAGAAAAAAGAAAAATACCTAGAATTACACTGACAGTACTTATAAGAGTACTACAGGAAACACTTTGTTCCAAGGGGCTTTAGGGTTAAAAACGTCCCAACCCTGGATCGGAATAACCCCACTTTTTGTGAGAAATGGTGCAACATTTTAAATAAATGTGCATTAGATCTCATGCTGTTAGTAATCCAAGAAGTAAGGTCTCTACTCACACAGGTGAGAACTAAAAAAAGAGTAATACACTACTGAACACAACAGTGACATCACTGAGAGAGGAGAGGAAGACTGGGAGAATAAGCTACGAACCCAAGTAGAACAGTATCAGAAGGAACTAACTGCCTTAAAGAACAGAAAGTTTGAAGCAGTATTAGATGATTAATGTGAGAAAAAGGTATACAAGTGGCTGTTGAAACCCGAGGAGAGAAAAAGATTAAGGGAATTCCGCCCTAGAAGATACAGAGCAAGGAGACCGTGGAATCTAACCACAGTGGATAGCTCAGGCTCTGGAACGGACTCAGATACAGCACCTGAACAAGTTACACCGACTGATACGCAAGTTGAAAGAGGGTTGACAACGAGGTAAAAAAACAGAGGAGGGGTGCCCCCACCCGATGAGGGGGCAACATAAGAGGTAGACCCCCACAACAAAGGACATGCAGCGATTTCAACGTTCACTCAGGTTAAAGGAATTCTTCAGAAATGCACAAGGTCAACAGAGATCAGACTTCAGAAAGAAAGGCAGTTTTGACCCTAAAAGTACTAACCACATGATACAAACCTTTTGCAAAAAAATGGAGAAAGATCTCTATAGATCAACAAAAGAACAAAAGGAAGCAGTCAAAAAAGAGAGAGCAGCCATGAAGAGTTTGGCTGAAGATAACACTATTGTGCTAAGGAGAGCGGACAAAGGTGGGGCAATTCTCATCTTGGATTATAGCTACTACTGGGAAGAAATACTCTCCCAACTGGATGATACATTGGTTTATTGCAAATTGACAAGAGACCCAACCCAAAAGTTCAAGAAAGAGATAGATGACTATCTTATGGATGTGTATAATGACAAATTGATAGAGAAATGATGACATACCTAAAGACTCCAATCTTCTATACACTACCTAAGATCCACAAGGACCTACAAAAACCTCCAGGACGCCCCAGCGTCTCTGCGGTGGGATCCATACTTCAACCTCTGGTGATTTATGTGGATAGCCTACTGCAACCCCTGGTCCAGAACATGAATACATATATCAAGGAATCCAACAAAGTTATCATGTCCCTTAGAGACCTACATGTCAAGGAAGAAGACTTGTACCTGGTTATTCCCCACCAAGAATGCTTGGCAGCAGTGAGGAAACAGCTATTGAAATATCCATATGTGGGCCCACCTATTAAACTCATACTGGATTTACTGGAGACATGCCTGCAGAAAAATTATTTTTGTTTTGAAAACCATTTTTTTCTCCAACTTATGGGCACAGCTATGGCCTCCAGCGTGGCACCTTCGTATGCCAACTTATTTATGTTGAAATTTGAAAACAACAGAACAATGTGCTTCCAAAGGTCAGAAATCATCTATTTGAAGAGATATATATTGTTGACCTACTACTGGTATGGACAGGACAGGAAGAGGACCTCATAACATGGTTCAATGAACTCAACTCAGAACATCAATCTTTGAAATCCAAGATGAATCACAACATGAACAAGATAGAATCCCTAAATCTTAAACTAGACAAAAAGGACAATAGGATTAGCACCACATTGTACCAAAAACCGATGGATACAAATTATTTATTGGAGGCTTCGAGTTGCCATCCGTCTGCCTTGAAGAAAGCCCTTCCAAAATCTCAATTCATCAGGGTGATAAGAAATAACACAGATGAAAAGCAAGCAGAAATACAAGTGGAGGAGATGAGACAACGTTTCCTACAGAGGGGGTACCATAACCGACTTCTGAATGAACATATAACTGCATTGAATGATAAGGATGTCAGAACCAAAAAGATGAATGTAGTGAGTGAGTACAAAATGACCCTGGCTATGACATACTAAGCAGATAAAAATAAGTCTGGTAGAATTCTAAAGGATAATTGGGAGATACTCTGCAGTGATGATACTGTAATAGGTGTGTGAAAGTTTATTAGTAACACTGCTTTCAACAAGTCTATTGTGAGCATAATTCATGAATAGATTTTCCAATATATAAAAAGTATGGTTACAAAATAAAACTTGAGTGAGTGTTTCATTTTTAAATATATGTAATAACTCATGGCTTAGGGTTTTACATATATTTTATTATGATTTTAATATACTAGTTAGTTATCATGAAAATATGTAGAGCTATTTACCCCTGCAACATATGGTAGTTCAAATTTAGTCAGACATGACTTTAAAAATAACAAATACCTTCATTGCAATGAATAAACAAAATAAGCAGCTAAAGCTTAGAAAATATGAACTGGAAAAAATAAATACTCAGCTTACCGAGATTTAAGTAACAAGCAGAGGAATATTGAAGAAAAAACTCACAGTCAGAGAGACACAATCCTTTTCTTTGGAGAGAGAGCACTAAGCAGAGACACTGCAGCAGCTGCTGGAAGCAGTGTGTGTGAGACACAGCTGATGAGGCTTGTGGGAGAGAGAGCACAAGGCAGAGACGCTGAAGCAGAGGCTGAGAGCAGCGTGTGAGAGACACAGTGGATGCGGCTCATGGGAGTGACGTCACCCGGTAGTCAGCTGGAACTGAAAGTCCACTACAGAGCAGGTGAGAGTAGCAGGGCTCCGGATCCAGGGAGAGAGAGAAGTAGGCAAATTTCCCCAGAATCCACAGGAGAGAAACTAGCTTCACAGGTGCAAAAGGGATTAGCTCACAGGAAGTTAATCCAGGCTGGATACATCAATACCAAACCAAACATTGGTGTGATGTATCCAGTGTAATTTATATGCACCTGAGGTAACCGTCCCTTAAAGGGGTATAATGTTACAGGATCCCCCCTTAAGAGCAACCACTCCATGGGTCAAGGTCTGTGATGATCCGGGAATCTTCTGTGGAAAAGAGAGACCAACCTGGGAGCGGAGAGATTAACCAAAGGTTCCCAAGAATCCTCCTCAGAAGGGTACCCCTTCCAATGTACCAGGTACTGAAGATGACCAGAAACCTTCCTGGAGTCAAGGATGACAGCAACCTCATATTCCACATTTGGAGCTATAGGCAACACAGGAACAGAAGGGTCCAAAGGATTCCGAAGTGAACTGTAGGGTTTGAGGAGTGAGACGTGAAATGTGGGGTGTACTTTAAGGGAGGGGGGCAATTGGAGAGTAACAAAATTCTCATTTACTATTTTAATGATGGGGATAGGACCAATAAAAAGTTTATGAAACTTCTTGCTGGGCACGGAGATCCTTAAGTTCCTCGTAGAGAGCCAAACAAGATCTCCACATATGAAGGAGGAGGACGATGCCTGAGGTCGTAGTATTTCTTTTGCCTCTGTTGGGCAATTTTTATAGTGTCATAAAGTTGAGAGAATGTTTCAAGCATAGTAAGATCATCAATGACTGGGCAGTCAGTGGTGACTTCGGGGTGTAGATGAAAGCTCGGATGGTAGCCATAATTAGCAAAGAAAGGAGTAGCTTTTATTGTTGAATGGTAAGTATTATTATGTGTGAATTCTGCTAGGGGAAGTAATTTTGTCCAGTTGTTTTGTTGTTGGTTGGTGTAACATCTTATATATTCCTCCAACCAATGGTTTGTACGCTCTGTTTGTCCATTGGTTTGGGGATGGAATGCGGTAGAAAGCCGTTGTTCAATGTTAAGGGATGAACATAATTGTTTCCAAACCTTAGAAGTAAATTGTGAACCTCTGTCAGATGTTATAGTGTTTGGTAAGCTGTGTAGGCAGATGACATGTTTTATAAGGATATTTACAGTTTCCAGGGTGGTTGGTAACTTATAATAAGGCACAAAGTGTGCCATTTTAGTGAAGAGATCAACAATAAGGATTATTGTGTTATTGTTTTCAGATACAGGTAGATCAACAATATAATCTATAGCAATGTCTTTCCACGGTCTGTCTGGAACTGGTAGGGAGAGAAGAAACCCTGTGGGTTTATTCCTATCGGTTTTACAGGTTATGCAAACTGAACATGATTTTATGTAGTTTCTTATTTCTGTGTTTATGTGGGGCCACCAGTAGGATCTTGTAACTAAGTCATAAGTTTTGTTCATACTAGGGTGACCCGAAAGGGGAGATTCATGACAAGAGGAGAGAACTTGTTCCCTTAGTGAAGGGGGTACATAGAGTTTTGTGTCATGGTAGTATAACCCATTCTCTCCTTGTGTTAAGTGGTATAGCACTTTAGTAGTGTCAGTTAGTTGCTTCTCTTTTAATTCAGTGGTTGATATGGCTAAAATCCCCACTATGTTATCTAATGGAACTAGGGGTTTACACATCTGAATCTTAGGAGGAGGAGAAGGAAGCCTAGAAAGTATGTCAGCCTTGGTATTCTTTAAAGCCAATCTATAGGTTATGATGTAATTAAATCTTGAGAAAAATAAACTCCACCTCACTTGTCTAGATGTTAACGTGCAAGATGTTTTTAGGTACTCTAAGTTGCGATGATCAGTGAAAATAATTATAGGCTCTAATGTACCTTCTAAAAGGTGTCTCCAAGTTTCAAGAGAGCTTTTAACAGCCAAGAGCTCTTTTTCACCAATATGGTAATTTATTTCAGAGGTTGTTAATATGCTACAGGGTGTGTCCTATTTGTTTTGGGATTCTTTTGGGACAATACAGCAGGTGAGAGTAGCAGGGCTCCGGATCCAGGGAGAGAGAGAAGTAGGCAAATTTCCCCAGAATCCACAGGAGAGAAACTAGCTTCACAGGTGCAAAAGGGATTAGCTCACAGGAAGTTAATCCAGGCTGGATACATCAATACCAAGCATTGGTGTGATGTATCCAGTGTAATTTATATGCACCTGAGGTAACCGCCCCTTAAAGGGGTATAATGTTACAGATACACTACCCTTTAATAAGATGAACATACCAAGGATATGATTCAGAAGAGGAAGATCTTTAAAAGACATTCTACAAAAAACGGAACTAACACATTGCTAAAAGACAAAGACATGGTTGGAAAATACAAAACCCGGTTGCTACAATTGTAGCAGTTGTACCACATGTAATGGAATGCTGACAGGATCCTTCTTTCATCATCCGAGGAACAGGAAAAAATACTTCCATAAACACAGGTTGACGTGCACAACCAAATTTGTGGAATATTTACTACACTGTCCTAGGAGTTTGTTTTATGTAGGAAAAATGAGTGATGATCTGAGGAAAGGATGGCTAACCATAGAAGCGCCATCCGTGCAGCTATCAAAAACAAAGAGTCAGAACAACCTGTGGCATGCCACTTCCTACAGAACAATCATAATGTATCAGAGTTGAGATATACTCCCATTGATCATGTCCCTCCATTGACAAGAGGAGGGGACCAGAATAAGATACTTATGCAGAGAGAGGCTAGATGGACTTTTGAACTGGACACACGAAGGGCCTTAATACTAAAATTGAATGGCACAGCTTTCTGTAACGTCCCAGTGCCAATCTTTCCATGCCTAGCACAGATTATATTTCCGTATTTGCTAGATGTATATACGTGCAATTCAAGTTCAGTTTAGGCAACTTATTTAGATGTAGCATTGTGTGTTATTTTATGCACAATTTTCTATATGTACACTGCTGCGTTACGCCCGGTCTAATAGTGACCAAGGATATATTAGTTAATTGGTGCTATGTATATGCCCTTACTATAATCTACTATGGTCAATTGTGTTTTACTACATACTGGCCTAGATTTAGAGTTTGGCGGTAGCTGTGAAAACCAGCGTTAGAGGCTCCTAACGCTGGTTTTAGGCTACCGCCGGTATTTGGAGTCACTGAAAAAAGGGTCTAACGCTCACTTTTCAGCCGCGACTTTTCCATACCGCAGATCCCCTTACGTCAATTGCGTATCCTATCTTTTCAATGGGATCTTCCTAACGCCGGTATTTAGAGTCGTTTCTGAAGTGAGCGTTAGAGCTCTAACGACAAAACTCCAGCCGCAGAAAAAAAGCAGGAGTTAAGAGCTTTCTGGGCTAACGCCGGTTCATAAAGCTCTTAACTACTGTACTCTAAAGTACACTAACACCCATAAACTACCTATGTACCCCTAAACCGAGGTCCCCCCACATCGCCGCCACTCTAATAAATATTTTTAACCCCTAATCTGCCGACCGCCACCTACGTTATCCTTATGTACCCCTAATCTGCTGCCCCTAAACCCGCCGACCCCTATATGTATTAACCCCTAATCTGCCCCCCACAACGTCGCCGCCAGCTACTTACAATAATTAACCCCTAATCTGCCGACCGCAAAGCGCCGCCACCTACGTTATCCTTATGTACCCCTAATCTGCTGCCCCTAACCCCGCCGACCCCTATATTATATTTATTAACCCCTAATCTGCCCCCCACAATGTCGCCGCCAGCTACTTACAATAATTAACCCCTAATCTGCCGACCGCAAAGCGCCGCCACCTACGTTATCCTTATGTACCCCTAATCTGCTGCCCCTAACACCGCCGACCCCTATATTATATTTATTAACCCCTAATCTGCCCCCCTCAACGTTGCCGACACCTGCCTACACTTATTAACCCCTAATCTGCCGAGCGGACCTGAGCGCTACTATAATAAAGTTATTAACCCCTAATCCGCCTCACTAACCCTATCATAAATAGTATTAACCCCTAATCTGCCCTCCCTAACATCGCCGACACCTAACTTCAATTATTAACCCCTAATCTGACGACCGGAGCTCACCACTACTATAATAAATGGATTAACCCCTAAAGCTAAGTCTAACCCTAACACTAACACCCCCCTAAATTAAATATAATTTAAATCTAACGAAATTAATTAACTCTTATTAAATAAATTATTCCTATTTAAAGCTAAATACTTACCTGTAAAATACATCCTAATATAGCTACAATATAAATTATAATTACATTGTAGCTATTTTAGGATTCATATTTATTTTACAGGCAACTTTGTAATTATTTTAACCAGGTACAATAGCTATTAAATAGTTAATAACTATTTAATAGCTACCTAGTTAAAATAATTACAAAATTACCTGTAAAATAAATCCTAACCTAAGTTATAATTAAACCTAACACTACCCTATCAATAAATTAATTAAATAAAATACCTACAATTACCTACAATAAAACCTAACACTACACTATCAATAAATAAATTAAATACAATTCCTACAAATAACTACAATTACATAAACTAACTAAAGTACAAAAAATAAAAAAGAACTAAGTTACAAAAAATAAAAAAATATTTACAAACATAAGAAAAATATTACAATTTTAAACTAATTACACCTACTCTAAGCCCCCTAATAAAATAACAAAGACCCCCAAAATGCCCTACCCTATTCTAAATTAATAGAGTTAAAAGCTCTTTTACCTTACCAGCCCTGAACAGGGCCCTTTGCGGGGCATGCCCCAAGAAAATCAGCTCTTTTGCCTGTAAAAAAAAAACATACAATACCCCCCCCAACATTACAACCCACCACCCACATACCCCTAATCTAACCCAAACCCCCCTTAAATAAACCTAACACTAAGCCCCTGAAGATCTTCCTACCTTGTCTTCACCTCAACAGGTATCACCGATCTGTCCTGGCATCCGGTGCTGAAGAGGTCCAGAAGAGGCTCCAAAGTCTTCCTCCTATCCGGCAAGAAGAGGACATCCGGACCGGCAAACATCTTCATCCAAGCGGCATCTTCGATCTTCTTCCATCCGGTGCGAAGCGGGTCCATGTTGAAGCAGCCGACGCGGATCCATCCTCTTCTTTCTGCGTCTCCCGACGAATGACGGTTCCTTTAAGGGACGTCATCCAAGATGGCGTCCCTCGAATTCCGATTGGCTGATAGGATTCTATCAGCCAATCGGAATTAAGGTAGGAATATTCTGATTGGCTGATGGAATCAGCCAATCAGAATCAAGATCAATCCGATTGGCTGATCCAATCAGCCAATCAGATTGAGCTTGCATTCTATTGGCTGATTGGAACAGCCAATAGAATGCGAGCTCAATCTGATTAGCTGATTGGATCAGCCAATCGGATTGAACTTGATTCTGATTGGCTGATTCCATCAGCCAATCAGAATATTCCTACCTTAATTCCGATTGGCTGATAGAATCCTATCAGCCAATCGGAATTCGAGAGACGCCATCTTGGATGACGTCCCTTAAAGGAACCGTCATTCGTCGGGAGACGCAGAAAGAAGAGGATGGATCCGCGTCGGCTGCTTCAACATGGACCCGCTCCGCACCGGATGGAAGAAGATCGAAGATGCCGCTTGGATGAAGATGTTTGCCGGTCCGGATGTCCTCTTCTTGCCGGATAGGAGGAAGACTTTGGAGCCTCTTCTGGACCTCTTCAGCACCGGATGCCAGGACGGATCGGTGATACCTGTTGAGGTGAAGACAAGGTAGGAAGATCTTCAGGGGCTTAGTGTTAGGTTTATTTAAGGGGGGTTTGGGTTAGATTAGGGGTATGTGGGTGGTGGGTTGTAATGTTGGGGGGGGGTATTGTATGTTTTTTTTTTACAGGCAAAAGAGCTGATTTTCTTGGGGCATGCCCCGCAAAGGGCCCTGTTCAGGGCTGGTAAGGTAAAAGAGCTTTTAACTCTATTAATTTAGAATAGGGTAGGGCATTTTTTTATTTTGGGGGTCTTTGTTATTTTATTAGGGGGCTTAGAGTAGGTGTAATTAGTTTAAAATTGTTGTAATATTTTTCTTATGTTTGTAAATATTTTTTTATTTTTTGTAACTTAGTTCTTTTTTATTTTTCGTACTTTAGTTAGTTTATGTAATTGTAGTTATTTGTAGGAATTGTATTTAATTTATTTATTGATAGTGTAGTGTTAGGTTTTATTGTAGGTAATTGTAGGTATTTTATTTAATTAATTTATTGATAGTGTAGTGTTAGGTTTAATTATAACTTAGGTTAGGATTTATTTTACAGGTAATTTTGTTATTATTTTAACTAGGTAACTATTAAATAGTTCTTAACTATTTAATAGCTATTGTACCTGGTTAAAATAATTACAAAGTTGCCTGTAAAATAAATATTAATCCTAAAATAGCTATAATATAATTATAATTTATATTGTAGCTATATTAGGATGTATTTTGCAGGTAAGTATTTAGCTTTAAATAGGAATAATTTATTTAATAAGAGTTAATTAATTTCGTTAGATTTAAATTATATTTAACTTAGGGGGGTGTTAGTGTTAGGGTTAGACTTCGCTTTAGGGGTTAATACATTTATTAGAATAGCGGTGAGCTCCGGTCGTCAGATTAGGGGTTAATAATTGAAGTTAGGTGTCAGCGATGTTAGGGAGGGCAGATTAGGGGTTAATACTATTTATGATAGGGTTAGTGAGGCGGATTAGGGGTTAATAACTTTATTATAGTAGCGCTAAGGTCCGCTCGGCAGATTAGGGGTTAATAAGTGTAGTTAGGTGTCGGCGACGTTGAGGGGGGCAGATTAGGGGTTAATAAATATAATATAGGGGTCGGCGGTGTTAGGGGCAGCAGATTAGGGGTACATAAGGATAACGTAGGTGGCGGCGCTTTGCGGTCGGCAGATTAGGGGTTAATTATTGTAAGTAGCTGGCGGCGACGTTGTGGGGGGCAGGTTAGGGGTTAATAAATATAATACAGGGGTCGGCGGTGTTAGGGGCAGCAGATTAGGGGTACATAGGGATAATGTAAGTTGCTGCGGTTTACGGAGCGGAAGATTAGGGGTTAATAATATAATGCAGGGGTCAGCGATAGCGGGGGCGGCAGATTAGGGGTTAATAAGTATAAGGGTAGGGGTGTTTAGACTCGGGGTACATGTTAGAGTGTTAGGTGCAGACGTAGGAAGTGTTTCCCCATAGGAAACAATGGGGCTGCGTTAGGAGCTGAACGCGGCTTTTTTGCAGGTGTTAGGTTTTTTTTCAGCTCAAACAGCCCCATTGTTTCCTATGGGAGAATCGTGCACGAGCACGTTTTTGAGGCTGGCCGCGTCCGTAAGCAACTCTGGTATCGAGAGTTGCATTTGCGGTAAAAATGCTCTACGCTCCTTTTTTGGAGCCTAACGCAGCATTTTTTTGGACTCTCGATACCAGAGTTAAATTTATGGTGCGGCCAGAAAAAAGCCCGCGTAGCGTTAACAACCCATCTACCGCCAAACTCCAAATCTAGGCCACTGTGTTTATATGTTTTCCAATAGAGGTAGCTATTTGAGCCCTAGGAATAGTTATAGTAGCCACGTATTAATATAAAGGTTTCTTGACATGCTGAATAGAGATTTAGCGTTTTAAACATTTCTTTACATTTCTTTATGTTTTTATGTTTATATGTATTTTCTGGGTAATAGTAGAGGTAGTTAACACATTGGATACTATGTGTCTAGCAGGCGATTAGTTGCTAAGTTACACATATCCAAAGCGTCCATTAGTGATGCTTGCATAGGCACTGGGTAATTACCGCTACACATAATTTGGTAAACGGATGTTTTATAAGTCACGGTAGCGGATATTATATGGTCACTTTAAAAAAAAAACACATATGTTGTCAATTGTTGTATAGATTTTACTGCTTAGGTGCATCTAGAAATTCTTGAAATTCTTAGAATTCTTAGTGTTTGGTTGCTAGGCTACATACAATGCTTATAAGTGATGTATGCTAATGCTTGCTAACACCTGGTTTTGTACACGAAGTAATTAACGCTTATTGGAAACACATGTATGGTGAACAGGTTATTTAAGGGAGGTTGTTGAGCATTTAATTGTTGTTGTTTGAGTCTGAGGATGGGGGTAAAACCCCGAAACGTCACTCTGTTGGAATAAAGTTTTTTGCCACTTCAAACCCGGTGAGTGTCTGTTTTTGTTGGAAGTCTATGAAATATGTTGCTGAGCAACCCGGTCAAAAGGATTGTATTGTGAGTGCTAAACTGCTGTGTACTGGTCTTATATATATATATAAAGTACAAATACAAAATTTGTTTTTTTAGCACACCTTACAAAATTTATATACAACATCTGTGAGTGCTGCCAATATGACCCAGTAATTATACAAACAAAGAGGTATTGGCGCACATCAATTTTCAAAAGCACAACATATTTTTTTGAACTGCTGCAAAAAAATTGCCTGCAAACAACATCAAGAGACAACTATTCTTTTTAAATAATATTGGGATCTTAGTCACACAATATGGCCATATTCTGCTTAGCCAGTCACCAACTTACAAGGTGCCCCAATTAGACTGGTCCTAACACTACTTTGCCACAGAGGGCTGAATCATTCCTGCTTTTACTCTCCATAATAGAATGAGACTCCCTGGCTTTTTATTCACAACTATTACACTGCCATGAGCACACCTGAGCTTGGGTGGGGTGCTTAAACCAATGGGAGATGGTCAGTCTCCCTGATTACTTTTAAGTACAAATACAAAATTTGTTTTTTTAGCACACCTTACAAAATTTATATACAACATCTGTGAGTGCTGCCAATATGACCCAGTAATTACACAAACAAAGAGGTATTGGCGCACATCAATTTTCAAAAGCACAACATATTTTTTTGAACTGCTGCAAAAAAATTGCCTGCAAACAACATCAAGAGACAACTATTCTTTTTAAATAATATAATAATATATATAAATCCAATAGTACCAGCACTCGCTATTAAATTGCAGCGTCGGGGTGCTCCCAAGTTTTAAGTATGCATAAGAGGGGGTGATGGGGCAGAAGACTGCTACAGTTGGAAGCAAAATGGACTTTTGAATTGGGTACCATGACTCCAGGGGGTCTAAATACCCATCTAGATTGGCATAGTTATCTGTAAACTGTACTAACCAGACAGTATATATTATCACTACACTGCTCTTCACTACTGTGAAGTAATAACTACCAGTACCATGATGACACCCAGATTTAGTAAACTGCCAACACATATGGGGCACTTATACGATTGCTCCCATTATAGAGCATTATTCATTTATATAACGTTTTAGCCCCACATATAAGGGACATTGGCTGATAACGAGGAGATAACCTGTCACCCAATAGCCCTCCTACAGACTTTTTAACCTTTAACCTTTAACTTTTAATTTCCACATTATTTCTTATAGTAATTTACACTATTGAGTATACACATATTTCCCAATTACACAAAATTATCCCACTGGATTAAGTTACTTTTTCACTTATACACCATGTTAACTTGAGTAATCGATTTTATATGCACTTCTTGTAATAACTTTTTTTGCTTCCTGCCAGGAGTGGTCCGGGCGCTACGGCTTCCAACGTGTGACGTCAGACGCTCACGCGTCACTTCCGGTTTTCCGGTGGGCAGCGGAGGGGCTGGTGGCGTCCCGGGCAGCTCATGGTCTATTTAGGCCCTGTCCAGGTTATAACAAATTTACACTGTTTGTTTTCACAGGAGTCTGATGACGGGCATTATCGCCCGAAAACGTTTATTCTGATGTGATAGAATAAAAACACTTTTGTTCACCTTAACGGCGAGTGCCTCTGTTCACTGGAACCTCTTATGCATATATATATATATATATATACATGCATATATATATATAAACATAAGCAGAGGAATCAAACTGAAACAGATGCCTGAAAAACTTTTCTACCAAAAACTGCTTCCGAAGAAACAAATACATAAAAACGGTAGAATTTAGTAAATGTATGCAAAGAAGACCAAGTTGCTGCTTTGCAAACCTGATCAACTAAAGCTACATTCTTAAAAGCCCTGGAAGTGGAAACAGACCTAGTAGAATGAACCGTAATCCTCTGAGGCGGGGATTTACCTGACTCCAAATAAGCCTGATGAATCAAAAGCTTTAACCAAGATGCCAAGGAAATAGCAGAAGCCTTCTGACCTTTCCTAGAGCCAGAAAAGATAACGAATAGAAGTCTTCCTGAAATCTTTAGTAGCTTCAACGTAATATTTTTAAAGCTCTTACCACATCTAAAGAATGTAAGGATCTCTCCAAAGTATTCTTAGGATTAGGACACAAAGAAGGGACAACAATTTCTCTATTAATGTTGCTAGAATTCACAACCTTAGGTAGAAATTTAAATGAAGTCCGCAAAACTGCCTTTTCCTGATGGAAAATCAGAAAAGGAGATTCACAAGAAAGAGCAGATAATTCTGAAACTCTTCTAGCAGAAGAGATGGTGTCATGATCGGGTCTACATGTGCTCAGGAAACAGACCCTTGGGGCAGTGGTAGGGATTTTAAGACACCGACCCCTGACCCGGGTGGGAGTATCCTGGACGTGGATAGATGATATTCTGTGATTCATAATTGATAGAAGTTATTGAAGAATTAATGGAGAGTGCAATATTTGTATACAATATATTCTGGCTTCACTGTAAGTTATAATTAGTTAACAGGAGTAGCTGCAGATTTCAATGAGAGAAATATATAGCAATGCGTAATGTACAGGCTTCAGAGTAAACAGGTAGAAGTTTGACACTTAGATGCGAACTAAGGTTTGTTGCAGGTTCACAGTATATAATATTATATAAGGGTGTATGTCAGAGTTAAGCACAGCACCACAAGTGATAAACAAGTTGCAAGTCTTAGGCATTAATTACTGTTTTGTGCATATTCCTCCATGACCACTATTGTGCCTCCCTTATCGACATTTTTTATCCCTATGCCTTTCCTGTCTTTCAGACTCCTCAGGCCTTTCTGTTCGGCATGTGTGAGATTATGCCTTCGGGAACTGCAGTCTGCTTTTAATTTAATCAGATTAAATTAAAAGCAGACTGCAGTTCCCGAAGGCATAATCTCACACATGCCGAACAGAAAGGCCTGAGGAGTCTGAAAGACAGGAAAGGCATAGTGATAAAAAATGCCGATAAGGGAGGCACAATAGTGGTCATGGAGGAATCTATGTACATACAGGAGGCTAACAGACAATTAAGTGATGAAGAGGTATACCAGAGATTGCCATATGATCCGACTAATAGGTTCCAGAAGGAGCTGAAGGATCTACTTGATGATGGAATGGAGGAGGGCCTGTTGGACTTGTGCACCTTTGAGTATATATATGTGAAGGAACCAGTAACACCCATTTTCCATCACTTACCAAAGGTGCACAAGTCCATCAGGACGTTCGGGGGAGACCAATCGTGTCTGGGATCGGATCTCTCTTCGAGAATCTGTCAAATTGGGTAGAATCTCTGTTACAACCACTAGTTTGGAAACTACCTACTTTCCTCCGTGACACAAAACATCTGCTGAATATTGTGGAAGAAGTCACTTGGTTACCTGAGTATTGTTGGCTAGCAGTTGATGTGGTGGGATTATATTCCGCCATACCACACGATAAAGGTTTGCAGGCTGTGCAATACCTTTTGGACTATCTGAGTGATTATACGCAGGAGCTAAAGGACTACATTTTGCGAGTCATAGAATTCCTGCTAACTCACAATTTGTTTAGCTTCAATGGACAATTCTATCTGCAGAGGCGTGGGACAGCGATGGGAGCCAAATTTGCACCAGCCTATGCGAACTTGTTCATGGGCTGGTGGGAGCTGTCCCACGTCTTTGCAGATGGTAATCCTTATGGGGAGCAGATAGTAGGATATAAGCGCTATATAGATGACCTGCTGTTCATATGGATGGGCAGCGGGGAATCTAGCGAACAGTTTGTGTCATACCTCAATAGCAACGAAGTGGGCCTGTCCTTCACTTCTTGTTTTGACATAAACCAGGTGGACTACCTGGATATAACATTAATTGGTGATGTCATTGCCAGTGGGGTAAAAACTAAACTCTACACGAAGCCCATCTCAGCCAACTCTCTAATCCATGCAAGGAGTAGCCATCCCCACCATCTGCATTATAGTGTGGCAAAAGGTCAACTAATCAGAGCAAAACGCAATTGTACAGAAGACTCTGATTATGTGACCGAAAGTACAAAATTGGTTCAGAAACTGAGAGAGAGGGGTTATCCGGAGGGCCCAATAAATAAAGCTTTGAAGGAAGTTAATGGCATACCGAGAGGTATGCTGTTAAAGCCCAAACCCCCCAAACAAAAAGATAAAAGTGAAATCACATTCGTAACAACTTACACCAGTCAGTTTAATGAAATCTGCAACATTATTAAAAAGAATTTGCGGATACTGAGAGGTGATGATGTATTGAAAAATGTGGTTGATAGGGGGTGTAGATTTGTCTCAAGAAGGAATATCACCATTGGCAACATGATATCACCCAGTATGTTGAAAAAAACAAAGAAGGAGAGTAGCTGGTTACGCTGTAAAGGGCACTATAGATGTGGCACAGGGAATTGTACAGCTTGCAAATATACAATAGTCAGTAAGGTATTTCAATCCTCACAGACGCATAAGGTTTATGAATGTCAAAAGTGTACAAACTGTAGAACCGAATATGCAGTGTATTTGGTGACATGCCAGCAGTGCAGACTACAATATGTGGGGTGTACCTCTAGGGAGGTACGAGCAAGAATTAGGGACAACCTCAACGATATTGATAAAGAGAGGACCCCTACTGGAGTGGCCAAACATTTTTTGAGTGTCCATCAGGGAGATGTTAGTGCCCTTAAATGGACCGTAATAGATGTGATAGACAAACAACCCAGAGGAGGTAATAGGACAAATGAACTGTTCCGTAGAGAGGCATACTGGATTTTCACATTGAGTACACGCAGACCAGCAGGTCTCAACATCAAAGATGATGTAATAAATTTCTGGGAATAATCATTTTGGACATGGGGACAGGTGCATACCTGACTACAGTACAATAACTATTATAAGTAAAACATTGATACACATCTTGATATGTGGTGGGTTGCTTCTGTCTCCATGACCAAATAAAATATGAATAACTTTGCACGAGAAATTGATGAACTAAATTGTTATCCATTTACACTCAAGAAAATCCTTAGCTAATATAAGTGTTAACTAGCACTCCAAGAATCGCTAATATTCGGGACAAAACAGTGAGTAGGCATTGAGCAACCAAATTAAATTTGCACAAATAAATAAAGGTGCAGCTCAATAAACAGAGTAGTTTCTATAGCCTAATACACAATATTTGTCCCGAAGCTTGTAAATAATGATTGCATTATGCAGCTCTCTGGATGCAAGAGGCATCAGACTAAAATGAGTGCAAAGAGTTAACATACAGCTGAAATATTCAGCTGTTGATTAGACAAGACCGAGAAGGGGACTGTATCTAGAGGTGTGTTGGGAGATACTTATAGTAACCAATGATAAACAAGCAAGAGGGAGGAGAATGAAAACTCACAGTAGTAGGCAACCAATGAGATTGTGAGGGGGCATTTAAAGCCCCACAAGAAGATTGAGCAAATGTAGTCTATGAATAAGGCATAAGAGCCGAAACGCGTCAGACTGGCCTAATTCTGTGATGAATCGTTTCTATTTAAAGTTTACTGCACGTTAGCAATAAGGATTTTAATTGATTGAATAAAGCTTTTCACACTTTTACCCAAGCGGCAATTCTTGTATATTTTTGTAAATTTCGGCCAAGGAGAGGGCCTTTTGTGTGCTGCTACAGGGCGTGTGGCCCGGGTTTGCCCAAGGGAGCTACGGGCATTTACCTGCAATTTTTTCTGCTGCCAAGACCGGTGTAAACTGACAGTTGCCTGGACGACTGTTCGCTAAGTCTACCCCCCATTGGTCAGGATCAGTCACGAGGGAGTGACGTCAGACGCCATTGGAAGAATCCCGCAACCGCCACAGAGCGGAGGGATAGAGCGGAGAGACCCAACGGGAGGGGTAAGACGGATGAGACGAACAGAGGTGAGAGTAAATTTCTTGATTTCTTTCAGTCACCGATAGCAGCGCGGATACTCACAAGCCAGTGGAACAACCACTTGTCTACATTATATTTATTAACCCCTAATCTGCCCCCCTCAACGTCGCCTCCACCTGCCTACACTTATTAACCCCTAATCTGCCGAGCGGACCGCACCGCTACTATTATAAAGTTATTAACCCCTAATCCGCCTCACTAACCCTATAATAAATAGTATTAACCCCTAATCTGCCCTCCCTAACATCGCCGACACCTAACTTCAATTATTAACCCCTAAGCTGCCGACCGGAGCTCACCGCTATTCTAATAAATGGATTAACCCCTAAAGCTAAGTCTAACCCTAACACTAACACCCCCCTAAATTAAATATAATTTTAATCTAACGAAATTAATTAACTCTTATTAAATAAATTATTCCTATTTAAAGCTAAATACTTACCTGTAAAATAAACCCTAATATAGCTACAATATAAATTATAATTACATTGTAGCTATTTTAGGATTAATATTTATTTTACAGGCAACTTTGTAATTATTTTAACCAGGTACAATAGCTATTAAATAGTTAAGAACTATTTAATAGTTACCTAGTTAAAAAAATTACAAAATTACCTGTAAAATAAATCCTAACCTAAGTTACAATTAAACCTAACACTATACTATCATTAAATTAATTAAATAAAATACCTACAATTACCTACAATTAAACCTAACACTACACTATCAATACATTAATTAAATACAATATCTACAAATAACTACAATGAAATAATATCTACAAACATAAGAAAAATATTAGAACAATTTTAAACTAATTACACCTACTCTAAGCCCCCTAATAAAACAACAAAGCCCCCCAAAATAAAAAATGCCCTACCCTATTCTAAATTACTAAAGTTAAAAGCTCTTTTACCTTACCAGCCCTGAACAGGGCCCTTTGCGGGGCATGCCCCAAGAAGTTCAGCTCTTTTGCCTGTAAAAAAAAACATACAATACCCCCCCCAACATTACAACCCACCACCCACATACCCCTAATCTAACCCAAACCCCCCTTAAATAAACCTAACAATCAGCCAATAGAATGCGAGCTCAATCTGATTGGCTGATTGGATCAGCCAATCGGATTGAACTTGATTCTGATTGGCTGATTCCATCAGCCAATCAGAATATTCCTACCTTAATTCCGATTGGCTGATAGAATCCTATCAGCCAATCGGAATTCGAGGGACGCCATCTTGGATGACGTCCCTTAAAGGAACCATCATTCTTTAGTTGGACGTCGCCGGAAGAAGATGGGTCCGCGGTGAAGGTCTTCAGGATGGAGCCGGTCGTCATCGGATGAAGATAGAAGATGCCGCTTGGATCAAGATGGTTGCCAGTCCGGATCGCCTCTTCTTCCCGGATAGGATGAAGACTTTGGAGCCTCTTCTGGACCTCTTCAGCCACCGGATGATGGGTTGACAACCCCCGCTTGGGTTGGATGAAGATTTTGGAGCCAGGACGGATCGGTGATACCTGGTGAGGTGAAGACAAGGTAGGATGATCTTCAGGGGCTTAGGGTTAGGTTTATTTAAGGGGAGTTTTGGGTTAGATTAGGGGTATGTGGGTGGTGGGTTGTAATGTTGGGGGGGGGGTATTGTATGGTTTTTTTTACAGGCAAAAGAGCTGAACTTCTTGGGGCATACCCCGCAAAGGGCCCTGTTCAGTGCTGGTAAGGTAAAAGAGCTTTTAACTTTAGTAATTTAGAATAGGGTAGGGCATTTTTTATTTTGGGGGGCTTTGTTGTTTTATTAGGGGGCTTAGAGTAGGTGTAATTAGTTTAAAATTGTTGTAATATTTTTCTTATGTTTGTAGATATTTTTTTATTTTTTGTAACTTAGTTCTTTTTTATTTTTTGTACTTTAGTTAGTTTATTTCATTGTAGTTATTTGTAGATATTGTATTTAATTAATGTATTGATAGTGTAGTGTTAGGTTTAATTGTAGGTAATTGTAGGTATTTTATTTAATTAATTTAATGATAGTATAGTGTTAGGTTTAATTGTAACTTAGTTTAGGATTTATTTTACAGGTAATTTTGTAATTATTTTAACTAGGTAACTATTAAATAGTTCTTAACTATTTAATAGCTATTGTACCTGGTTAAAATAATTACAAAGTTGCCTGTAAAATAAATATTAATCCTAAAATAGCTACAATGTAATTATAATTTATATTGTAGCTATATTAGGATTTATTTTACAGGTAAGTATTTAGCTTTAAATAGGAATAATTTATTTAATAAGAGTTAATTAATTTCGTTAGATTAAAATTATATTTAATTTAGGGGGGTGTTAGTGTTAGGGTTAGACTTAGCTTTAGGGGTTAATCCATTTATTAGAATAGCGGTGAGCTCCAGTCGGCAGATTAGGGGTTAATAATTGAAGTTAGGTGTCGGCGATGTTAGGGAGGGCAGATTAGGGGTTAATACTATTTATTATAGGGTTAGTGAGGCGGATTAGGGGTTAATAACTTTATAATTGTAGCGGTGCGGTCCGCTCGGCAGATTAGGGGTTAATAAGTGTAGGCAGGTGGAGGCGACGTTATGGGGGGCAGATTAGGGGTTAATAAATATAATATAGGGGTCGGCGGTGTTAGGGGCAGCAGATTAGGGGTACATAAGGATAATGTAAGTAGCGGCGGTTTACAGAGCGACAGATTAGGGGTTAAAAATAAAATGCAGGGGGGAACTTCCGGGAGGCGGCCATGACTGGTCGCATATTCATCAGCTCTCCTCATCATTAGCACAAATCTGCCTAAAACCCTTTTTATCTACCCTGTTACAAGGATTTTTTTTGAGCCAACCTAGCACAGATGATCACCGTACAGGGTATTTGACTTTCATCTTTTGATTTGAAGCTATCCACACAACCCCGGTAAGGCACAAAGGCTGCGGCCTATTAACTTAACCCCCCCGGCAGAGCGAACACCTGCTTCTGTAGTTAAGAAGCAGGGAAATACCGCAGAACCCTGCATGGTGTCAAAGCAATAAGACACTACAAGCTATCCTATGAATATCACTTACTGCGTGTATGCTTAATGTTTGACCGTAGATGTTTGACATGGAGATCCCCGCAACCTTCTTCGCAGAACTGCGCAACTTAATAGAGAACCATCATGCTGCCTTAGAGAGCAAACTCTATCACTCACCCATAAATAGCGACATTTGTCTATTCCCACGACTTTCCTGTCCTGAAACTGACCCGCCTGGCTGTGGGGGTGGCGGTGCCTTGGGGCCCCGGCACCTTCGCCCTCCTGCTGATGGGCCTGTAGCAATAACTATCTGCCAGAACAGAGAAATGACAATGCGACAGGGCAGCATTCTGGCAAACAGTTCGGAGATTGCTGTTGAGGGTTCTACATATGTATCCCAGACCTGTGCCCCTCTAACCACTGATCCCCTAAGCACTAGCCAGCAAATTAGTCCCCAGAGGGACTCACACTCTGCTCCTGCCGAACTTGTGGTCACAGGCACCGGACTCAACCAAGTAATATGTGCCATAGAGAGCCACATTCAAAGTCTGGGAGCTGAGGAAAAAGACGTCGACACAGGCAGACCTACTACCACTTTAGCCTGGCAGCGGATGCTTGTGAAACTTATCATAAAGGAGATCCTGGCCGAAATCAACACTAAGATTACCAGATGCGCACAACCGCGGATAACACAGTATTCACGAGCATCTTTTCTTTCAGTTAGCCGCTCACATTTACCCCTGACCTACCTGAACTGGGACCCGGGCGGCGTGTTGTGGACTGCTCTTTGTGGCCATGTTGGACTTCACTGCTCACAAGCTCCACTTGCTACTGCCAGATGCCAGGCAGCCTTACTGTGAGTAAGATGGATCATCAGTGGTCCCTTTTAATCTGACTGCACCGTACATTGAAAAGGAAGGTGATAATTTAGGGAGACTCTCTTTGCCCATGTCGGCTAGTGTAACATTGGCCACAATGAGGGTTCTATTTTCTAGCTTAGCTTAACTCATGGGGTAGATGCCCTTGTTTTTTGCTGTTCCATGCTTTCCAGGGTCAGAACATTTATTCTACTGCCTCCAGGTAGGATAATGATTCAACAACATTCCATATATTACCACTTTAAGACCTTGTACTTTTCTACTTATTGGGAGCTAATTTTTTTCTGACATACCATCTGATGTAAATTGTATAGCTTTTTTTGTTTCTGTTTTTGTTTTTTTGTTGTTGTTTTATGGGACCTTTTTAATGTTCAGCAAAAACGATTGTCTTTACAGCCTCTTATCTTCATATCTATCTACCTTCCATTTAGGCTGATGTAGATATGTAACCTAAAATACCTTGCAGCAATTGAGTCATGCATTTTGTTTATTTCCCTAGCAGTTTTGCTTACTAATTTAGGATGACGTCCTGCTGTCAGCGGCCGAGATGGTGGGACGTCTCCCCTCAATTTAAATGTGAGATCTAACCTATGCTCTAGGGTTTACAATTACCAAGGCTGGAAACTACATCTAGTTAAATTTATATATAAAGACACACATTAGTATTTATTTGTCCCAATTAACGATTTAGCTCTAACCCAGAATAACTGTTTACCTCACTGTTAATAGTCTGCATTGTTATACTTAAAGGACCCCATCTAACAGCCAAATATACCTTTCTCCCCTCTTAGTAGTAAGATCACCCCTCATTCTATATAGGTAAAAGCTGTAAATCTCCTTCCTGAGGTACACATATAGCGAAATCCTAATTGTACTTAACAATATTTCTCATGTGTTAGGTTGCCTTGCTTACACATCTCATCCTGCAAGAGAAAGGATCCTATCTTGTGGGACCTTCCCTTATTGAGACAGTGCAGTTTTCCAAAAGCCCAAGCGTTTGTCAGTTATCTGTATCTTAATCTCCCCTCTCTGCCCATTTAACAGTAGGGATCTCCAGTAAAGCGAACACATCCTATATCTTTAATAAACATAGCTTTATCACATAACCCTTTCTATATCCTAAGTGTCTGCACCTCATTTACTTATGTTTGATTGTTCTACAGTTATTAGCTAAAGTTTCCAAAGCTTACTTAAGCATGTTTCACAGCCTCTGCTACTAAATTTTAAAAAAGAAAAAAAAGTGAGGTTCTCATTTAAGGATCCAAAAGTGGTCTTTTACTTTTGAAATAGCCCCCGTACTATGGATATATATCACTAGCTGAGGTCCGAGAGTGGCCTCTTTTATCATCTAGGGAGCATACAGAATATTAGGCATTGCACTTCCATAACATTATTTTGCATTTTCTTTTCAAGTATGCATTGTGATTTTATTCAAACATGTATTATTATTATCTATCTGTTATTTTTCATTGTGACGTTTTGTTATTATACTTTATGTATGCCTTATTCAGAACCTCAATAAAAAAAAAATAAAAAGAAAATAAAAAAAAAAAATGCAGGTGTCAGCGATAGCGGGGGCGGCAGATTAGGGGTTAATAAGTGTAAGGTTAGGGGTGTTTAGACTCGGGGTACATGTTAGGGTGTTAGGTGCAGACTTAGGAGGTGTTTCCGCATAGCAAACAATGGGGCTGCGTTAAGAGCTGAACGCGGCTTTTTTGCAGGTGTTAGGTTTTTTTTCAGCTCAAACAGCCCCTTTGTTTTCTATGGGGGAATCGTGCACAAGCACGTTTTTGAGGCTGGCCGCTTGCGTAAGCAACTCTGGTATTGAGAGTTGAAGCTGCGTTAAAAATGCTCTACGCTCCTTTTTTGGAGCCTAACGCAGCCTTTATGTGGACTCTCAATACCAGAGTTATTTTTATGGTGCGGCCAGAAAAAAGCCGGCGTTAGCTATGCGGGTCGTTACCGACAAAACTCCAAATCTAGGCTTAGGTTTGTTGCAGGTTATTTCAGCAATGACAACTAGAAGCAGAGAAATAGTTATAAAGTACTGAGTAAGATGATGTTATTGTAATTAGAGAGTGATGATAAGCAAAAGCATACTTGATTTATAATAAAGTTCAGAGTTTGTTAAGTAGCTGTGTCCAGGAAACAGAATGGGATTATTTTTGATACTTGCGGTTTGATGATATTTAGCATAGGTAATAGAAAATGCTGTATCTTGGAAAAGTTGGTAAATTCATGCAGGAAACAGTCACAGATCTCAGTTGTTCAGGATCACAACTTCAAAGTTAATGCAAAGCACATTAGACCTGAGAAGGCTTAAAAAGAGGTGGAGATAATCAGGTGCATGAATGATTAATCAGGCAAGCAAGCAAGCTGAATGTAAATACTGCCCAAATGCAGCAGTCAGAGAAGGAAGTCTTAAAGGGATAGAGACATTAGGCTGAGATATGTTACAGATGGCCAAAAGGAACAACACTTTCCAAGAAAGTAGTTTAATGTGCAAAGAATGCATAGGCTCAAACGGAGGAGCCTGTAAAGCCTTCAAAACCAAATTAGAACTCCAAAGAGGAGAGATTGATTTAATGACAGACTTGATACGGACCAAAGCCTGTAGAAAACAGTGAATATCAGGAAGCTTAGCAATCTTTCTGTCAAATGAGATGGAAACAGCAGAGATTTGTCCCTTCAAGGAACTTGCAGACAAACCTTTATCCAAACCATCTTGAAGAAAACTGTAATATTCTAGGAATTCTAAAAGAATGCCAGGAGATTTTATGAGAAGAACACCATGAAATATAAGTCTTCCAAACTCGATAATAGATCTTCCTAGAAACAGATTAAACAGATTTATGAGCCTGTAACATAGTATTAATCACTGAGTCTGAGAAACCTCTATGACTAAGCACTAGGTGTTCAATTTCCATACCTTCAAATTAAATGATTTGAGATCCTGATGGAAAAACGATTGTTCCATGATGATCTTGAAAATCACTCTTGGAAGAAGAACCAGAGGCGGGAAGATATAAGCAGGTTGGTAACACCAAGGATCTGCAAACTCATCAACTGCTTCTGCCTGAGGATCCCTGGACTTGGACAGGTACCTGGGTAGTTTCTTGTTTAGATGAGAAGCCATCAAATCTATTTCTGGAAGACCCCACACCTGAACAATCTGAGAAAACACATCTGGATGGAGCGACCACTCCCCCGGATGTAAAGTCTGACGGCTGAGATAATCTGCTTTTCAATTGTCTATACCAGGGATATGAACCGCAGAAATTAGACATGAGCTGGATTCCGCCCAAGCAAGTATAAGAGATACTTCTTTCATAGCTTGGGGACTGTGAGCCCCACCCTGATGATTGACATATTCCATAGTTGTGATATTGTCTGTCTGAAAACAAATGAACGGTTCTCTCTTCAACAGAGGCCAAACTTGAAAAGCCCTAAAAATAGCACAGAGTTCTAAAATATTGCTTGGTAACCTCGCCTCTTGAGGTTTTCAAATCCCGTGTGCTGTCAGAGATCCCCAGACAGCTCCCAAACCTGAAATACTTGCATCTGTTGTGATCACAGTCCAGGTTGGATGAACAAAAGAGGCCTCTTGAACTATACGATGGTGATCTAACCACCAAGTTAGAGAGAGTCGAACATTGGGATTTAAGGATATTAATTGTGATATCTTTGTATAATCCCTGCACCATTGGTACAGCAATACAGAAATGTATAAGTAGAACAGCACAATTGACAATAAGGTGCTCGTGAAGATAGGTGAGCTGCCAATTCACCCAAAGTCTGTCCACAATGTATAGATGTCCACAGCACTCAAAGTTACAAAATTCTTTATTCAGGACATAAAATAACAGTGACGTTTCTGGGTTAATACCCCTTAATCATGCATGGGTAAACAATCTATTTTACAAACTTTTATATCATATACTTTGGCGCCAAAGGGCTAATTTCCTAGATTCCATGCATCTCTACCTCCACCTAGTGGTGAATCCATATAATACAATCTCTATTGCTAAATACTAACTCTAATTTAAATCTAATTTTAAAAATAATATATACACACAATTTTCTTGGTTACCAAATGTTTGTTACACTTAATTTGATGGTAGAAAAATATTTATTATGCATCTAATCTTTTAGATTATTCATTAATGTCCCTAAAATTGTAAGAAAAATAGATTACAAATATACTGACATATCAAAATCTCTATTGAGGCCTTTTGGGACCATAGTCTCCAATTTATGTATCCACCAAGTTTCTTTTTGTCTAAGCAATTTCACTATATCTTGACCATTTCTCTGAGTTTGTATGTGGTCTATAATCTCCCATCTCATCTGGCTAATGTTATGTCCCTTCTCAATAAAGTGACTAGAGACTTGAGCTTCGGTATTACCACACTGTATATTAGAGAGGTGTTGGCTCATAAACACATACATAAAGTTGGTGGAAAATTATGTAAAGAAATTGAAAAATTTACACAAACAGAAAAAAGTTGCCACACACATTAACACCAATTTTACAGCCAATGACCACTAACCTCTTAAATCACTAAATGGCCAGTCTAACCTTATATTGAAAGGGGCAGACAAGGGGGGTGCTACAGTCCTTATGGATAAGAGTTACTACATAGGGGAAATAAATGATCAGTTACAAGATAAAAATACATACAGAAAGTTGAAGTCTAATCCTGTAATTTTATTACAAAAATGAAATTACATACATCTTGAAAAGAGCATTTGATCATGGTGTTATAGATAAAAAAAATTGAAGGAGTATCTATATGTAAATAATCCACGCACCCCCATATTTTACTCAGTTCCTAAAATACACAAAGACAGTAAGAGGCACCCAGGTAGACCCATAGTTTCCAGTGTACAATCTATATATTCAAATATTTCAATTTTTCTAGACGAGATACTCCAGCCAGAAGTCAATAAAATGTCATCCTATATTAAAGATACCAACCATTTCTTTGAGAAAGCAAGGGTCCTTGAATTTCCATCTAATAGGTTTATACTTTTTACAATATATGTAGAAAGCCTGTACACATGTATTAAACATGAGACAGGTATATCAATTGTAATGAAGAATTTATTAATTAACAACAAATGTACAGAACTTCAGGGTTTGTTTATTGAAGATATGTTTAGGCTAATTATTTTTTGGAACTACTTCTTGTTTCAAGACGAGTGGTATGTTCAATTGAGGGGTACTGCTATGGGTCCAATGTTGCCCCATCATATGCCAACCTATTTATGAATGAAATCGAAGAAAGGGTCATCTATGAAAATATGAGATTTAAACAATATGGCTCCGTTTGGTGGAGCTATTAGATGATGTCTTTGGCATATGGTGGGGCAACATTGTCTCCCAGGAGGAATTTGTTATAGATTTAAATTCATCGGTGAATGGTTTAGAACTGACAGTAAATTGTAATGAGGAAAGCGTAACCTTTTTAGACACTAAGATAAGCAAAATAGGCAACAGACTAGAATTTGACTTATATACTAAAGATACTGATAAGAACACTTTATTAAGGTTTGATAGTTTTCATCCAAGGAGATTAGTTGAATCACTACCTAAAAGCCAGCTATTAAGAGTTAAAAGAATTGTCAGCAATGAACATAACTGTAACCATAGAATTGAAGAAATGTCAAGCAGGTTTCTAAAAAGAGGTTACCCAAAAAACATTAATTGAAGAAAAAAAGACAGATATTTTCACAAAAGATAAGCAAGAAATTAAATCTAACAATAAAGAAAGTAGAATGGTCTTCATATCTCAATACAGTCCTCTCAGTAATTAAGTATCAAAGAGTGTACGTAAACATTGGCATATACTGAGGGACTGCAAAGATAAAATACCCATATCCAAAAACCCACCATTAATGGCCCATAGAAGAGTGAGAAATTTAAGAGATCATTTAGTTAGATCAGATGTAGGCCCCAGCAGGGGAAGTACACAATCTCACTTTAGTGATAAGAATTTGTGCACATACCCTTGTTTAAATTGTATGAGTTGTAGTTCTATAATCAGGGGCAAATTATTTTATCATCCACACCCAATGACAAACAGTATAGAATCAATGGATTTTATACATGTGAAACTACACATGTGATATATCTCATTAAATGCCCATGTTCTCTTGTATACTTAGGTGAGACCACCCGCATAGCAAGAGACAGGATGAGCCAACACCGCTCTAATATACGGTGTGGTAATACCAAAGCTCCAGTCTCTAGTCACTTTATTGAGAAGTGACATAATATTAGCCAGATGAGATGGCAGATTATAGAACACATACAAACTCAGAGAAATGGTCAAGATAGGGAGAAGTTGCTTAGAAAAAAAGAAACTCGGTGGATACATAAATTGGAGACTATGGTTCCAAAAGGCCTCAATAGAGATTTTGATATGTCAGTATATTTGTAATCCATTTTTCTTACAATTTTAGGGACATTAATGAATAATCTAAAAGATTAGATACAAAATAAATATTTTTCTGCCATGAAATTAAGTGTTACAAACATTTGGTAACCAAGAAAATTGTGTGTATATATTATTTTTAAAATTAGATTTAAATTAGAGTTAGTATTTAGCAATAGAGACTGTATTATATGGATTCACCACTAGGTGGAGGTAGAGATGCTAGAAATCTAGGGAATTAGCCCTTTGACGCCAAAGTATATGATATAAAAGTTTGTAACATAGATTGTTAACCCATGCATGATTAAGGGGTATTAACCCCAAAACATTGCTGTGTTTTTTATGTCCTGAATAAAGAATTTTGTAACTTTGATTGCTGTGGACATCTATACATTGTGCACCATTGGTTCAACATACAAAGCTGGAGAGGTCTCATATGAAAATGAGCAAAGGGGATTGCGTCCAATGCTGCAGTTATGAGACCTAAAACTTCCATGCACATAGCCACTGAAGGGAATGATCAATACTGAAGGTTTCGACAGGCTGAAACTGATTTCATTTGTCTCTTGTCTGTTAGAGACAGAGTCATGGACACTGAATCTATCTGGAAACCTAAAAAGGTGACCCTTGTCTGAGGAATCAAGGAACCTTTTGGTAAATTGACCCTCCAACCATGTATTTAAAGAAACAACACTAGTTAATTTGTGTGAAATTCTGCAGAATGTAATGACTGAGCTAGTGCAAAGATATCGTCCAAATAAGGAAACACTGCAATACCCCGTTCTCTGATTACAGAGAGTAGGGCACCGAGAAACTTTGAAAAAATTATTGGAGCTGTCGCTAGGCAAAATGGAAGATCGACAAATTGGTAATGCTTGTCTAGAAAAGAATCTCAGAAACTGAAAATTATCTGGATGAATCGGAATATGAAGATATGCTTCCTGTAAGTCTATTGTGGATATAAAATGCTCTTGCTGAACAAAAGGCAGAATAGTCCTTATTGTCACCACTTTGAAAGTTGACACTCTTACATAACAATTCAACATTTTCAGATCCAGAACTGGCCTGAATGAATTTTCTTTCTTTGGGACAATGCATAGATTTGAATAAAACCCCAGACCCTGTTCCTGAAATGGAACTGGTATAATTACCCCTGAAAACTCCAGGTCTGAAACACACTTCAGAAAAGCCTGAGCCTTCACTGGATTTGCTGGGATGCATGAGAGAAAAAATCTTCTCACAGGAGGTCTTACTCTGAATCCTATTCGGTACCTTTGAGAATCAGTACTATGAATCCTTTGATTTTGGACAGAATCTGCCTAAATGTTTTGGAAGAATCTTAATCTGTTCCCACCAGCTAAGCTGGATGAGGGAAGCACCTTCATGCAGACTTGGGGGCTGGATTTGGTTTCTAAAACAGTCTGAATGTATTCCAATAAAACAACAAGTGTGGTTTAAACACAGTACAACTGCTGTGCTAACCACAAGAGAACAGAGGTGCACCAAATTAAATAAGTCTTAATATAGAAATACCGGTAATAAACTTAATTAATTATGCCAAAATATATTAATGATACATGTTGAATAAACAAACATAAAAATTAATTAATATCCCTTCAAGTAAGTGTTAACCCAAAATAGGCCAAAATTATAATGCAAAGTTCATCAATCCAATGGTATGCTGCTCTCTCCAAGTTGTAGGCAGAAAGTAAAGGTGTCCTGAAAAACAGAAAAAGAAGAGGCGCTCTTTGTGCAGCAAGTTCCAATAATTGAAAATCTATCGATTGTGCTCAAAATAGTATACTCACAAACATGTGTGCACATGCAGTGCAATAATAGATAGACCGAAACTTCAGAGCCGTTCGGCTGACTCCTTAATGGCAACTCTGCCAAACAAATGCTAATGCCCAGGTGATGGTAACGAGGATCCGGTTTCTCCAGTCAACCTCCGTGATAGGCTGCAACAAACAGCTGAATAAGGGATCCAAAAGCTGTTAGTTATGGGTATTCACAAAACCCACAGGAGCAAGGAAGAGTGATAAAAAGTTCAGTTTATTAAAAACATTTAAAAGTTGCTTTGCAACTCGTTTCTCGGCTAGCAATCAATAGATTTTCAATTATTGGAACTTGCTGCACAAAGAGCGCCTCTTCTTTTTCTGTTTTTCAGGACACCTTTACTTTGAATTTATTCCAACTTGAAGAAGGTTTCCAATTGGAACCAGATTCTTTGGGGGAAAGATTAGGTTTCTGTTCCTTATTTTATCGAAAGAAATGAAAACAATTAGAAGCTTTAGATTTACCCTTAGGTCTTATCCTGTGGCAAAAAACTCCCTCCCCCCCGTGACAGTTGAATTAATTGAATCCAACTGAGAACCAAATAACTTATTACCTTTGAAAGAAAGAGATAGTAATCTAGATTTAGATACCATGTCAGCATTCCAATATTTGAGCCACAAAGACCTTCTAGCTAAAATATCTAAAGACATAGATTTAACATCAATTTTGATGATATCAAAAATGTCATCACAGATAAAATGATTAGCATGTTGAAGCAAGCGCACAATGATAGACAAATCAGGATACATTTCCTGTTGCGCTAGACTTTCCAACCACAAAGTTGATGCAGCTGCAAAATCAGCCATACAAATGGCAGACCTGAGAAGATAGTCAGAATATAAATAAGCTTTCCTTAGATAAGATTCAAGTTTCCTGTCTAAAGGGTCTTTAAAAGAAGTACTATCTTCCATAGGAATAGTAGTACGTTTAGCAAGAGTAGAAATAACCCCATCTACTTTGGGGATCTTTTCCCAAAATTCTAATCTAACCTCTGGCAAAGGATACAATTTTTTAAACCTTGAAGAAGGAATAAAAGAAGTACCAGGCCTATTCCATTCCTTAGAAATCATATCAGTAATAGCATCAGGAACGGGAAAAACCTCTGGAGTAACCACAGGAAGTTTATAAACAGAATTTAAACGTTTACTAGTTTTAATATCGAGAGGATTAGTTTCCTCAATATCCAATGTAATCAACACCTCTTTTAACAAGGTATAATTATAATTCATTTAAAATAAATTAGTAGATTTGTCAGTGTCAATATCTGAGGAAGGATCTTCTGAATCAGATAGATCCTCATCAGAGGAGGATAATTCAGTATGTTGTTGGTCATTTGAAATTTCATCAACTTTATGAGAAGTCTTAAAGACCTTTTACGTTTATTAGAAGGCGGGATGGCAGACAAAGCCTTCTAAATCGCATCAGCAATAAAATATTTTATATTCACAGGTATATCATGTACATTAGATGTTGAAGGGACAGCAGGCATTGTACTATCACTGATGGACAAATGCTCTGCATGTAAAAGCTTATCATGACAACTATTACATACCACAGCTGGAGATATAATCTCCACAAATTTACAACAAATGCACTTAGCTTTGGTAGAACTGATATCATGCAGCAGGGTTCCAACAGTGATTTCTGAGACAGGATCAGATTGAGACATCTTGCAAATGTAAGAGAAAAAACAACATATAAAGCAAAATGATCAATTTCCTTATATGACAGTTTCAGGAAAAAAAAATGCAAACAGCATAGCCCTCTGACATAGAAAAAAGGCAGGAGGCATATAAGAATGGACAAAACGAAATGGATGGCGCTGGTCTTGCAGAATGATAAGTTTCTGATAATAGATAGAAATGGACTTGATGTGCAAGTTAAAATCTGTTGCAATAATGTGCAATATACTCACTCCTTAAGTAACGTGAGTCCTGCTTCTATGGTATATCCCTCTGTAATATGTCCCTCTCCAAAGGCAACAACAAGGAGGTTTTCAACAAGGGGCTGGAAAAGGATTGGAACCTCATCAGCAGTAAAGTGAAACTTTAAATTGAAGAAACAAGTAGTAACTTACTTATCCAAAATAGCAAGTCCGGCTCGTCACAGCGAAATAATTGCCAAGTAGTAAGATAAAAAATGGTTTATTGTAGCTCTACGCGTTTCAACGCTTAAGCGTCTTTTTCAAGAGCAATAAAAGACGATAAAAACAAGTAACAGTTTGTATGATGTTGTGACAAAGTAGCCGGCTTTTATACAAATGTATCCATGTTCCAATTTCCTGTCTGTGGCAGGAAATTGGACTCACATAATAGAAACAGAAATAAAAGTACAAATTCCTACTAGATGTTTAGGCCCAACCTTGTTTTTTAAAAATGTTAAATCTTTTCATGTCGCTCATTTAACTTTTAAATATTAACTTTATATTAGGTTCGGCATAAACATGAACAATAAAAGTGACCAATCAGTGAATTACTTTGCATTTTTGTCCAATGAGAAGACAGAGTTAGATTAAGTCCCCATTCGAGTATTCCTTGAATTTCAGTTCCCTTTAAGGTCCGCTTTAAGTTCACGTGATACTTTTAGCCAATCCCATGATGTTAGAAGTTTTTCCGTTGATCTATGACGTCGTGTGGGCTTGTTAGTCACGTGTTCTTTCTGACCAATCTGTGAGGACGTTTTTCTTTTGTGGCTTTAACCAAATATTCCGTTATAGGGATTTACGATTATACATTCTATGAATAGAAAATAGAATAGCGGCAGTATCCATTCTAAACACCAATACAATTGAAAGTTATCTATGACAATTTTATATATAATTTGATAGTATGAGAAATATGTGCAAAGATGTTTTGCGCTGTGCGGACTTTAATGTATGTAAATGCATGTAAATGAAGATTTAATTCTAGTCACTAAATGGTACTTTCCAAAGTTTTCTTTCTATAAAGAAGACTTTTGCGGCAACCTTAAATTACATATAACTCAGTAACATCGACATTTATGCAATGGTATATACAATATAAATACTTTGCAAACACATTAAAGACCGTATTATCAATTTGAATCATATGAAAAGGGAATTTAAAAAGTTTCTCTTTATATTGTAAAACCCTTTGAGAAAATTTAGAGAGGGCAGCATTTGTCCGTTCAACTCATATATGGATAAGAATAGTGACTTTATATTTGACAGTTTACCATAACCTTATAGCTTACCTACGTTAAGGGATAAATGAAAAGTGAAGTTATATGTGCTGGTTAAAGGTATTTCATATTTTGTGTTATCTAATTTTAATATGAATACATTTGTAAAATAGTTGCAATTTTTAGGTTGACCTTAATTTTTGTGTTATCTAATTTAAATATGAAAAAATGTGCTAAATATAATTTAGTATAATACTAGTGGCATTACTAATTGAGAGAATAAATTGACTTTCTAAATTGTGTAAAATAAGTGAAATGAAATAAAACAAAATTAAAAAAGAAAAAGAAAAATAAGTTGTTCATTTATTTTTTTCTCCTACATGGCTAAAAACACTCTCAATGACTGGAGAGCGGCAAGACAAAATAAATACAATAATGCTTTTAAAGAAAATTCACACCCTAGTTCCAACTGGGAAGTCATTATATCTAAACTAGAGAAATTATATGTTAAAGAAACAAAAAAATGGTGGGAAACCACCTTCCTTAGCCGTTATTTAAATGAAAATCTAGTTCCTAGAGGATTTAAGAGTTTACAAAATTCCAGCTTTTGGTATGAATGACAAAATTTTCCTAGATAAATGGAATGCTGCATTACACAAATGCTCAACAGAGTTGGTCAGTTTACTATACGAATCACAAGACATTAGCTTAAAAAACATAGAGAAAGAAATAATAGCTCTTGAAAATGAATTGGACACTTTTTTATCAGATAAACGTTGTTTAGATAAATTTGAAGAAATAAAAAGTAATGCTAAACAATTAGATGACCAAATTGGGAACTCCAAATACAAAAAATATCTCAGGGACAAAGATGATTTTGATAAGGGCATACAATATGTCCAAATGCAAGAAGAAAATTCTAATATACAAAATAATTTTTCTAAAGGTCCCCACAATAAACACTCCTTTAGTGGAGATAAACAGCACATTGGTAATAAACCATGGGAAAAAAACAGAGTTAATTATAGGACCCAACAGGGATCAAACAGACAGTCCAATCATTATGACCAAAATTATGATCAACACAATGGAGATAGGGAAACTTATAATAGACATACTAATAGTAATTCATACAGGAATTACGATGCTAAACAGGAAAATAGAAATACATATAATTATGATAATAGAGCACATCATAAAGATTCTTACCCTTTTCCATCCAATCAAAATTGGGACAAACACAAATCAACACCTCACACCAATCAACATTGGCCCCAAAACAACAGATTTGCCCCTCTACAGAAGGACAGCCCCAACACACCAGTAGACAGACATACCCCACAGTTCAGGAATCAAGACAGCCCCACCGCATCAACAGAAAGATACACCCCACATTTCAGGAATCAGGACAACAGATCCAACCCAAGAAAACGAGAAAGAACACCAAATCAGTTAGGGGGAGAAGGGGAGGTGGAGGCAAGACACATGAGAACAAGACATTTTTAAGTAAGATATATAATTTGTCATCACAGCCAATCAGTGAACAAGAAACACGGGTATTAGCCAAAGGACTTAAATTTGTCCCAACCCAAGGAGTAAATACTTTTCAATTATTCATAGACGCCCAGAAATTCATCAGGAATTTAACTATCAAACGTTTCTTTATTAAAAAAGAAACTTTAAGTTATACACCTCCTGAGAGTGACCCAAGGAGCAAATTTAAAAATCCATCAAAGTTCTATCCCAGTCATTTCAAAGGGCCTTGTATAGATGTCTTTGGGAAACTAATTATGAAAGACATAGAAAATTTGAGACACCAACCAAAACACTACAATCTATCTAAAACAGAATCTGAAATTTTAAAAGCACTTAACAAGAGAGAGGACATCGTTATAAAGGAAGCCGATAAGGGGGGAGGGGTAGTCATTATGGATAGAGCCTTTTATTTACAAGAAGCCAACAGAATTTTATCAGACACTAACACTTATCATATTCTAAACCACTCTCCCAAAAAAGAATTCAGTCAGGAATTACAAGAATTATTGACAACAGCTTTAGACAGAGAAGTTATCAATGAAAAAGAATATGATTTTCTGTTTAAAACCAACTCAAAAACTCCAATTTTTTATTTCTTGCCAAAGTTACACAAAAATCCTCTACAACCCCCAGGTCGCCCAATCATTAGTGGCATAGATTCATTAACTTCCAATTTATCTGAATTTATAGATTATTTTTTACAGCCTTATGCACAAAATTCAAAATCATATTTAAAAGACACCACCAGTGTACTCAACATTATTAAACAATTAGAATGGAAGCCTGATTTTTTATGGGCTACCATGGATGTTACATCATTATATTCCATAATAGACCATCAAAAAGGACTAACAGCCATCAAATGGAAACTAACCCAAGATCCTAATTTATCTGAAAAAATGTTAGATTTTATTTTGGTAGCTATAGATTTCATGTTAACTTACAATTTTTTCTGGTTCAATGATTCACAATATTTACAAGTTTGTGGCACCGCCATGGGCACCAGGTTCGCCCCCAGCTACGCCAACATTTACATGGACCATTTTGAACACCTATATGTATGGTCCAATGACGTGGCTGGGGCGAACCTGGTGACATGGCGGAGGTACATCGACGATGTCCTCTGCATTTGGAGGGGAAATATAGAAAATTGCCAACAATTTGTTAATGATTTAAACAAAAATAACATGAACATCATTTTGACCCCAGAAATAAATAACACCAAAGCTATTTTTTTAGATTTGTCCATCACAACGGTTGATGGACATATACACACGAAAACACACTTCAAGGAATGCGATGCAAACACATACATTCAGCATGACAGTCAACACCACCCATCATGGTTAAAGGCTATTCCTAGAGGACAATTCAAACGCATCAGGAGAAATTGTGATAAAATAGAAGATTACGAAGAACAATCATTATTACTTAAGAAGAGATTTTTGCAAAAAGGCTACTCTTCAAGTAGTCTTGAGATAGATAGACAATTAATTAAAAATCAGGATCGCAATTTAATTTTGGCAAAAAATAAAACTACAATAAATCAACAATCCTCTTTCCCCAGATTTGTCACAACATTTAATTCAGGGCATCATCAAATCAATAAAATAATCAAAAAACACTGGCACATTTTACAGAATGACGAATTGTTAAGTAATATTATACCCAACAAACCCCAGATCACATATAGAAGAGGTAGTAATTTTAAACAAAAGTTGGCCCCTTCTTTAATTAAAGGCATGGCCCCCAAACCACCTTTAAGTATATCTAACTTACAAGGTTTCTATACATGTGGAAAATGTAAAGGATGCAATTACACAAAAAGAACCCACAAAACTTTTACTTCCTCTGTAACGGGAAAGACCTATATAATTAAACATTTTATTACATGCAAGACTCAGAACGTGATCTATTTATTACAATGCTACTGTCAGATCCAATATTTAGGACAAACAACCAGATTTCTCAAGACTCGTATCTTAGAACACCTTAACAAAATAGAGAAGAGACATGAAGATCATGGTGTCCCTTCACATTGCAACACTTGCACCAAATTTGATCTTAAGAATTTTTCATGGATAGGGATAGAAAAGGTAACCACTCACTGGAGAGGAGGGAATTTGGAAGATGAGTTAAACAGGAGGGAACTATGGTGGATTCACACACTTAGAACTTACAATCATTGGGGGCTCAACAAAGATATTCGAATAGCAGCTTTTATTTAAACTAATTCCATTAGGGATAGAGAATTCTTTAAACACAGGGTTCTAATATATGAAGTAATTATTTACTACTGTTAAGTTAATTAGTTATTTATTTAGTCACATATAATATTACTTTATTGAGTTCACACATTTATTTTATTATTATTTTTTATTTTTATTTTTTCTTTTTCTTTTTCTTTTTTAATTTTGTTTTTATTTCATTTCACTTATTTTACACAATTTAGAAAGTCAATTTATTCTCTCAATTAGTAATGCCACTAGTATTATACTAAATTATATTTAGCACATTTTTTCATATTTAAATTAGATAACACAAAAATTAAGGTCAACCTAAAAATTGCAACTATTTTACAAATGTATTCATATTAAAATTAGATAACACAAAATATGAAATACCTTTAACCAGCACATATAACTTCACTTTTCATTTATCCCTTAACGTAGGTAAGCTATAAGGTTATGGTAAACTGTCAAATATAAAGTCACTATTCTTATCCATATATGAGTTGAACGGACAAATGCTGCCCTCTCTAAATTTTCTCAAAGGGTTTTACAATATAAAGAGAAACTTTTTAAATTCCCTTTTCATATGATTCAAATTGATAATACGGTCTTTAATGTGTTTGCAAAGTATTTATATTGTATATACCATTGCATAAATGTCGATGTTACTGAGTTATATGTAATTTAAGGTTGCCGCAAAAGTCTTCTTTATAGAAAGAAAACTTTGGAAAGTACCATTTAGTGACTAGAATTAAATCTTCATTTACATGCATTTACATACATTAAAGTCCGCACAGCGCAAAACATCTTTGCACATATTTCTCATACTATCAAATTATATATAAAATTGTCATAGATAACTTTCAATTGTATTGGTGTTTAGAATGGATACTGCCGCTATTCTATTTTCTATTCATAGAATGTATAATCGTAAATCCCTATAACGGAATATTTGGTTAAAGCCACAAAAGAAAAACGTCCTCACAGATTGGTCAGAAAGAACACGTGACTAACAAGCCCACACGACATCATAGATCAACGGAAAATCTTCTAACATCATGGGATTGGCTAAAAGTATCACGTGAACTTAAAGCGGACCTTAAAGGGAACTGAAATTCAAGGAATACTCGAATGGGGACTTAATCTAACTCTGTCTTCTCATTGGACAAAAATGCAAAGTAATTCACTGATTGGTCACTTTTATTGTTCATGTTTATGCCGAACCTAATATAAAGTTAATATTTAAAAGTTAAATGAGCGACATAAAAAGATTTAACATTTTTAAAAAACAAGGTTGGGCCTAAACATCTAGTAGGAATTTGTACTTTTATTTCTGTTTCTATTATGTGAGTCCAATTTCCTGCCACAGACAGGAAATTGGAACATGGATACATTTGTATAAAAGCCGGCTACTTTGTCACAGCATCATACAAACTGTTACTTGTTTTTATCGTCTTTTATTGCTCTTGAAAAAGACGCTTAAGCGTTGAAACGCGTAGAGCTACAATAAACCATTTTTTATCTTACTACTTGGCAATTATTTCGCTGTGACGAGCCGGACTTGCTATTTTGGATAAGTAAGTTACTACTTGTTTCTTCAATTTAAAGTTTCACTTTACTGCTGATGAGGTTCCAATCCTTTTCCAGCCCCTTGTTGAAAACCTCCTTGTTGTTGCCTTTGGAGAGGGACATATTACAGAGGGATATACCATAGAAGCAGGACTCACGTTACTTAAGGAGTGAGTATATTGCACATTATTGCAACAGATTTTAACTTGCACATCAAGTCCATTTCTATCTATTATCAGAAACTTATCATTCTGCAAGACCAGCGCCATCCATTTCGTTTTGTCTATTGCTTATACAGTCCTTGGGGAGAGACTGAGGAAGGGCAGCGGTCACTTTATTTAACAAGGAGAGTATTGTTTTTAGTACATTGTGTTGAGCATATTCTTTGTTAACATCTATTTGTTTGCTACACACATTTTTGCACAGTTGGGCATATAAGAATGGGGCTTTAAATAATGAAAATATTTGGCGCCAAGTATGATGCGCAATGTAACTGTAAATGTTTTGGAGCCCAAAACATCCAGAAATGACACACTCGCGTCATTGAAGACGCAAACTTTTGCAAAGAACTTGGCGTCAACTAAGATGCCGGAAATGACGAATTTGTGTCATCAGATGTACCTTTGTGCCTAAAAAATTCTCACGCCAAGAATGAAGCAATAAACTTTAGCATTTTGTGCCCTCGCGAGCCTAATTTTGCCCGCAAAATTTAATGAAAAAAACAGTCAATTTGAAAAAAGACTAAACCCCAGGTAAGAAAAACATTTCCTAAATATGTTTTTTCCCAAATATGAAACTGATAGTCTGCAAAAGGAAATATACATAAACTTGACTCATGGCAAATATAAGTACAATACATATATTTAGAACTTTATATTAATCATAAAGTGTCAAATCATAGCTGAGAGTGTCTTAAGTAATGGAAACATACTTACCGAAAGACACCCATCCACATCTAGCAGATAGCCAAACCAGTACTGAAACTGTTATCAGTAGAGGTAATGGAATATGAGAGTATATCGTCGATCTGAATAAGGGATGTAGGAGATGAATCTCTACGACTGATAACAGAGAACCTATGAAATAGATCTCCCAAGAGGAAAACCATTGCATTCAATAGGTGATACTCCCTTTACATCCCACTGACGTTCACTGTACTCTGAGAGGAACCTGGCTTCAAAATGCTGAGAAGCGCATGTCAACGTAGAAATCTTAGCACAAACTTACTTCACCACCTCCAAAGGAGGCAAAGTTTGTAAAACTGAATTGTGGGTGTGGTGAGGGGTGTATTTATAGGCATTTTGAGGTTTGGGAAACTTTTCCCCTCCTGGTAGGATTGTATATCCCATATGTCACTAGCTCATGTACTCTTGCCAATTACATGAAAGAAATGTAGATTCTTCTTTATTACAACAGAGGAGGTTTACAAACTGAACAAGTAAAATATACCAGAATTTTTGTTTAATTTTTTTATAATTTAATGAAAAGGATGTTGTTTTAAGTAAATTATCAACTGTCTATATGATATGGTTCGGTCTGCACTGTACTATATCCCTTTGCACATAACAGCTGTCTTTTATTTTGGGAATGGTATTATGAATTACTGTTAATTGATACTCTAAGAAGAATTCCTGTTCCAATTACTAAGTCATTTAAATCAATTATGATACTGTAAGGTATAGGAAAATACAACATAATTTTCATAGAGAAAATGATATTAACATGGCTTAAATTATGCTTTATATCTAAAAGGTTACATTACTGTTGACATTTCATGAGCAGAACTAAGGCAAATGACAAACTTTGAAACACAAATTGTAAAATATATTTGGGACAGATGTATCAACAAGAAAGGCAATGAGCAATCATGGCAATTTATCATGGAATTACAATGTGTTCTCTGCAGGTTCACTGTGCAGAATCATTCTCTTGCCAAGTTTATTTTCCAGAAAGAGAGAGCGCATCCGTGCAAGGGATTTGTCAAATTAGCTCCCTGCCAAGATTTTATGATAAGTCCATGTGTTGCTCTTACCGAAGTTAACTTTACAATATGGAAATTTATATATATATATATATATATATATATATATATATATATATGTATGTGTTGTATATATAACAGGTAATATATGTTGTCATTATGCAAAAAGGGAGCTGTAAAATATATCAAACATTGTAAATAACTTTGAAAACATAATTTCAGTTGAAGTGATTGTCAAGTTGCACCATGTTCAACTGGCATTTGTAAAATCTTTAAAAACAAACATTAATTTCATACATTAATTTATTTATTTCCCAATAAAATAAAAGTTATTAATACTTCAATCCGAGTGTCCGGTATTCCACCAGACTCTGGGCCATTTTTTTTCCAATGCTGTTTTCGTTGGCATCCAGTTGAAATCCTGGCCGTTAGGGGACAAGGACTTTAGCCAAACTGCCCCTCTATCTACAGCGCATGTTCAAGTTATTTTACAGAGTTGAAAAGTAAAAACATAATTTATGTAAGAACTTACCTGATAAATTCATTTCTTTCATATTGGCAAGAGTCCAAGAGCTAGTGACGTATGGGATATACAATCCTACCAGGAAGGGCAAAGTTTCCCAAACCTCAAAATGCCTACAAATACACCCCTCACCACACCCACAATTCAGTTTAATGAATAGCCAAGTAGTGGGGTGATAAAGAAAGGAGTAAAAAGCATCAACAAAGGAATCTGTAAATAATTGTGCTTTATACAAAAAAATCATAACCACCATAAGAAAAGGGTGGGCCTCAAGGAATCTTGCCAATATGAAAGAAATTAATTTATCTGCTAATTTCTTACGTAAATTATGTTTTCTTTCATGTAATTGGCAAGAGTCCATGAGCTAGGGACGTATGGGATATCAAATACCCAAGATGTGGAACTCCACACAAGAGTCACTAGAGAGAGAGGGATAAAAATATACCGCCATATGCTGAAAAAAAATAATCCACAACCCAAAATATAAGTTATAATATAAGTCATGAAGAAAAGAAAAACTTAAAACATCAGCAAAAGAATCAAACTGAAACAGCTGCCTGAAGAACTTTTCTACCAAAAACTGCTTCTGAAGAAGCAAATACATCAAAACGGTAGAATTTAGTAAATGTATGCAAAGAGGACCAAGTTGCCGCTTTGCAAATCTGATCAACTGAAGCTTCATTCTTAAAAGCCCACGAAGTAGAGACTGATCTAGTAGAATGAGCTGTAATTCTCTGAGGCGGGGCCTGACCCGACTCTAAATAAGCTTGAAGAATCAAAAGCTTTAACCAAGAAGCCAAGGAAATAACAGAAGCCTTCTGACCTTTCCTAGGACCAGAAAATATAACAAATAGACTAGAAGTCTTTCTGAAATCTTTAGTAGCTTCAACATAATATTTCAAAGTACTTGCAGACAAACCTTTATCCAAACCATCCTGAAGAAACTATAACATTCTAGGAAATCTAAAAGAATGCCAAGAGAATATATGAGAAGAACACCATGAAATGTAAGTCTTCCAAACTCGATAATAAAACTTCCTAGAGACAGATTTACTAGCTTGTAACATAGTATTAATTACTGAGTCAGAGAAACATCTTTGACTAAGCAATAAGCATTCAATCTCCATACCTTCAAATTTAATGATTTGAGATCCTGATGGAAAAACGGACCTTGAGACAGTAGGTCCGGCCTTAACGGAAGTGGCCAAGGTTGGCAACTGGACATCCGAACAAGATCGACATACCAAAACCTGTGGGGCCATGCTGGAGCCACCAGCAACACAAATGATTGCTCCATGATGATTTTGGAGATCACTCTTGGAAGAAGAACTAGAGGCGGGAAGATATAAGCAGGATGATAACACCAAGGAAGTGTCAGTGCATCTACTGCTTCTGCCTGAAAATCCCTGGACCTGGACAGGTATCTGGGAAGTTTCTCGTTTAGATGAGAAACCATCAGATCTATTTCTGGAAGACCCCACATCTGAACAATCTGAGAAAACACATCCGGATGGAGAGACCACTCCCCTGGATGTAAAGTCTGATGGCTGAGATAATCCGCCTCCCAATTGATTACACCTGGGTTATGAACTGCAGATATTAGACAGGAGCTGGATTCTGCCAAAACATGTATCCGTGATACTTCTTTCATAGTTTGGGGACTGTGAGTCCCACCCTGATGATTTACATATGCCACCGTTGTAACATTGTCTGTCTTCTCTCTTCAACAGAGGCCAAAACTGAAGAGCTCTAAGAATTGCACAGAGTTCTAAAATATTGATTGGTAATCTCACCTCTTGAGATTTCCAAACCCCTTGTGCTGTCAGAGATCCCCAGACAGCTCCCCAACCTGAAAGACTTGCATCTGTTGTGATCACAGTCGAGGTTGGCCGAACAAAAGAGGCCCCTTGAACTAAACGCTGGTGATTTAACCACCACGTCAGAGAGTGTCGAACATTGTGATTTAAGGATATTAATTGTGATATCTTTGTATAATCCCGACACCATTGATTCAGCATACAAAGCTGGAGAGGTCTCATGTGAAAACGAGCAAAAGGAATTGCGTCTGATGCTGCAGTCATAAGGCCTAAAACTTCCATGCACATAGCCAGTGACGGGAATGACTGAGACTGAAGGTGCCGACATGCTGCAACCAATTTCAAAGTCTCTTGTCTGTTAGAGACAGAGTCATGGACACCGAATCTGGAAACCTAAAAAGGTAACCCTTGTCTGAGGAATCAAGAAACATTTTGGTAAATTGATCCTCCAACCATGTTTTCAAAGACACAAAACTAGTTGATTTGTGTGAGATTCTGCAGAACGTAAAGACTGAGCTAGTACCAAGATATCGTCCAAATAAGGAAACAATGCAATACAGAGATTACAGAGAGTAGGACACCCAGAATCTTTGAAAAGATTCTTGGAGCTATTGCTAGACCAAATGGAAGAGAAACAAATTATTAATGCTTGTCTAGAAAAGAGAATCTCAGGAACTGATAATGTTCTGGATGAATCAGAATATGAAGGTAAGCATCCTGCAAGTCTATTGTAGACATATAATGTCCCTGCTGAACAAAAGGCAGAATAGTCCTTATAGTCAACCTCTTGAAAGTTGGTACTCTTACATAACGATTAAAAACAAAACTGGTCTGAATGAATTTTCTTTCTTTGGGACAATGAATAGATTTGAATAAAACCCCAGACCTTGTTCCTGAAAAGGAACCGGCATGATTACCCTTGAAACCTCCAGGTCTGAAACACACTTCAGGAAAGCCTGAGCTTTTACTGGATTTACTGGGATGCGTAAGAGAAAAAATCTTCTCACAGGAGGTCTTACTCTGAATCCTATTCGGTACCCCTGAGAGACAATGAATGAATCCATTGATTTTGTACAGAATTTGCCCAAACATCCTTAAAAAAACCTTAATCTGCCCCCATCAGCTGAGCTGGAATGAGGACCGCACCTTCATACAGACTTAGGGGCTGACTTTGGTTTCTTAAAAGGCTTGGATTTATTCCAATTTGAGGAAGGCTTCCAATTGGAAACAGTTTTCTTGGATTAGGTTTTTGTTCCTTATTTTGACGAAAGGAACGAAAACGATTAGAAGCATTAGATTTACCCTTAGGTTTTTATCCTGAGGCAAAAAACTCCCTTCCCCCCAGTAACAGTTGAAATAGTAGAATCCAACTGAGAACCAAATAAATTATTACCTTGGAAAGAAAGAGATAGTAATCTAGACTTAGATGTAGTAAACGAACAATGCTATATAAGTCAGAATCCAATTCTTGTTGTGCTAAATTCTCTAACCAAATAGTTGAAGCAGCTGCAACATCAGCCAAAGAAATTGCAGGCCTAAGAAGATGACCTGAATATAAATAGGCTTTCCTTAGATAAGATTCAAGCTTCCTATCTAAAGGATCTTTAAAGGAATTACTATCTTTCATATGAATAGTGGTTCGTTTAGCAAGAGTAGAAATAGCCCCATCAACTTTAGGGATCTTTTCCGAAAACTCTATTGAAATTGCTGGTAAAGGATACGATTTTTTAAACCTTGCTGAAGGATTAAAAGGAGTACCCGGCTTATTCCATGCCTTAGAAATCATATCAGAAATAGCATTAGGAATAGAAAAATCCACTGGAGTAACCATAGGAGGTTTAAAAACAGAATTTAAACATTTACTGGTTTTAATATCAAGAGGACTAGCTTCCTCAATATCTAAAATAATTAACACCTCTTTTAACAAAGAACGCATATACTCCATTTTAAATAAATAAGTAGATTTGTCAGTGTCAATATCTGAGGAAGGATCTTCTGAATCAGATAGATCCTCATCAGAGGTGGATAATTCATTATGTTGTCGGTCATTTGAAATTTCATCAACTTTATGAGAAGTTTTAAAAGACCTCTTACGCTTATTAGAAGGTGGAAATGCAGAAAAAGCCTTCTGAATAGAATCAGTAACAAATTCTTTAAAATTCATAGGTATATCATGTACTATTACTGATGGACACACTATCTGCATGTAAAAGTTTATCATGGCAACTAATACAAATGACATTAGGAGATTTTGGGGGTAGTTATCAAGCCGTCAACCTCAAATACGCTGGAATTCCGCAGCGTATTTGTGGCGAGGCTGATTCGCCTTAGTTATCAAAGGCTAGAGACCGGCAAAAGTAGAATTTAGTGACGTAAGCTTCGATCCGCCGGACTCAGTCTGAAACAGATCGATTTTTACATCACTCCAGATGTTCCGCACACAAGTGCGGCACAATCTGACTACTTTTGCTAGTTATCAAAAAACTAGCAGGTACGCTCGGCACTTTTCCGGCCCAGTGTACCTGGTTTTAAATCCGCCGCCCTGGAGGTGGCGGATCCCATAGGAATCAATGGGAGTCTGACCATAGCGAAAGAACAAGTTCGCTGCTGTCAGACATCCCATTGATTTCTATGGGAGCTGTCTACACCTAACACCCTAACATGTACCCCGAGTCTAAACACCCCTAATCTGCCCCACCTACACCGCCGCAACTAAATAAAGTTATTACCCCCTAAACCGCCGCTCCCAGAGCCAACCGCAAGCTACTCTATACATATTAACCCCTAAACCGCCGCTCCCTGACCACGCCGCAACTATAATATATGTATTAACGCCTAAACCACCGCTCCCAGACCCCGCCGCAACCTACATGATACCTATTAACCCCTATCCTGCCCCCCCATACCGCTGCCCTCTATAATAAAGTTATTAACCCCTATCCTGCTGATCCCGCACCTCGCTGCAACTAAATAAATAGTTTAACCCCTAAACCAACGCTCCCGGACCCCGCCGCAACCTATATTAAACTTATTAACCCCTAATCTTCCCCCCCTACACCTATAATACATTTATTAACCCCTATCCTGCCCCCCTACACCGCCGCCACTGTAATAAAATTATTAACCCCTAAACCTAAGTCTAACACTAACCCTAACAACCCCCAACTTAAATATTAATTAAATAAATCTAAATAATATTTCTATTATGAACTAACGGCTAGATTTAGAGTTGGGCGGTAGCCGTTAAAACCAGCGTTAGAGGCTCCTAACGCTGGTTTTTACCGCCCTCTGGTATTTGGAGTCAGTCAGGAAAGGGTCTAACGCTCACTTTGCAGCCACGACTTTTCCATACCGCAGATCCCCCTACGCCATTTGCGTATCCTATCTTTTCAATGGGATCTTTCTAACGCCGGTATTTAGAGTCTTGGCTGAAGTGAGCATTAGAAATCTAACGACAAAACTCCAGCCACAGAAAAAAGTCAGTAGTTAAGAGCTTTCTGGGCTAACGCCAGTTAATAAAGCTCTTAACTACTGTGCTCTAAAGTACACTAACACCCATAAACTACCTATGTACCCCTAAACCGAGGCCCCCCCACACCGCCGCCACTCTATTAAATTTTTTTAACCCCTAATCTGCCGTCCGCACGCCGCCGCCACCTACATTTTCCCTATGTACCCCTAATCTTCTGCCCCTAACACCGCCGACCCCTACATAATATTTATTAACCCCTAATCTGCCGCCCCCAACGTCGCCGCCACCTACCTACACTTATTAACCCCTAATCTGCCGACAGAACCGCACCGCTACTATAATAAATGTATTAACCCCTAATCCGCCTCACTCCCGCCTCAATAACCCTATAATAAATAGTATTAACCCCTAATCTGCCCTCCCTAACATCGCCGACACCTAACTTCAAAAATTAACCCCTAATCTGCCGACCGGAGCTCACCTCTATTCTAATACATTTTTTAACCCCTAAAGCTAAGTCTAACCCTAACACCCCCCTAAGTTAAATATAATTTTTATCTAACGAAATAAATTAACTATTATTAAATAAATTAATCCTATTTAAAACTAAATACTTACCTGTAAAATAAACCCTAATATAGCTACAATATAAATTATAATTATATTGTAGCTATTTTATGATTTATATTTATTTTACAGGCAACTTTGTATTTATTTTAACCAGGTACAATAGCTATTAAATAGTTAATAACTATTTAATAGCTACCTAGTTAAAATAATTACAAAATTACCTGTAAAATAAATCCTAACCTAAGTTACAATTAAACCTAACACTACACTATCAATAAATTAATTAAATAAAATACCTACAATTATCTACAATTAAACCTAACACTACACTATCAATAAATTAATTAAATAAACTACCTACAATTACCTACAATTAAACGTAACACTACACTATCAATAAATTAATTAAATAAAATACCTACAAATAACTACAATTAAATAAACTAACTAAAGTACAAAAAATAAAAAAGAACTGTTACAAAAAATAAAAAAATATTTACAAACATTAGAAAAATATTACAACAATTTTAAACTAATTACACCTACTCTAAGCCACCTAATAAAATAACAAAGACCCCCAAAATAAAAAATGCCCTACCCTATTCTAAATTAAAAAAGTTCAAAGCTCTTTTACCTTACCAGACCTGAAAAGGGCCATTTGCGGGGCATGCCCCAAATAATTCAGCTCTTTTGCCTGTAAAAAAAACATACAATACCCCCCCAACATTACAACCCACCACCTACATACCCCTAATCTAACCCAACCCCCCCTTAAATAAACCTAACACTAAGCCCCTGAAGATCTTCCTACCTTATCTTCACCATGCCAGGTTCACAGATCCGTCCTCGGAAGTCTTGATCCAAGCCTCCGAAGTGTTGATCCAAGCCCAAGCGGGGGCTGAAGAGTGACGTCCATCCTCCAGCTGAAGTCTTGATCCAAGCGGGCAGAAGAGGACATCCGGACCGGCAAACATCTTCTTCCAAGCCGCATCTTCTATGTTCTTCAATCCGATGACGACCGGCTGATCTTCAAGACCTCCAGCGCGGATCCATCCATCTTCACCGACGACTTCCCGACGAATGACGGTTCCTTTAAGGGACGTCATCCAAGATGGCGTCCCTCGAATTCCGATTGGCTGATAGGATTCTATCAGCCAATCGGAATTAAGGTAGGAAAATTCTGATTGGCTGATGGAATCAGCCAATCAGATTCAAGTTCAATCCAATTGGCTGATCCAATCAGCCAATCAGATTGAGATTGCATTCTATTGGCTGATTGGAACAGCCAATAGAATGATCAAGGATCAAGGTAGGATGATCTTCAGGGGGGTAGTGTTAGGTTTATTTATGAGGGGTTTGGGTTAGATTAAGGGTATGTGGGTGGTGGGTTTTAATGTTGGGGGGGTTGTATTTTTCTTTTACAGACAAAAGAGCAGTTTTCTTTGGGGCATGCCCCACAAAAGGCCCTTTTAAGGGCTGGTAAGGTAAAAGAGCTTTGAACTTTTTTTAATTTAGAATAGGGTAGGGAATTTTTTTATTTTGGGGGGCTTTGTTATTTTATTAGGGGGCTTAGATTAGGTATAATTAGCTTAAAATTGTTGTAATATTTTTTAAATGTTTGCAACTTATTTTTTTTCTTTTTTGTACTTTAGTTAGTTTATGTAATTGTATTTAATTGTAGTTATTTGTAGTTAATTTATTTAATTAATGTAATGATAGTGTAGTGTTAGGTTTAATTGTAACTTAGATTAGGATTTATTTTACAGGTAATTTTGTATTTCTTTTAGCTAGGTAAGCTATTAAATAGTTAATAACTAATAGTTATTGTACCTAGTTAAAATAAATTGAAATTTACCTGTAAAATAAAAATAAATCCTAAGATAGCTACAATAAAATTATTATTTATATTGTAGCTATATTAGGGTTTATTTTAAAGGTACGTATTTAGTTTTAAATTGGATTAATTTAGTTAATAAGAGAAATATTATTTAGATTTATTTAATTAATATTTAAGTTACTGGGGTTTTAGGGTCAGTGTTAGACTTAGGTTTAGGGGTTAATAAATTTATTACAGTGGCGGCGGTGTAGTGGGGGGCAGAATAGGAGTTAATAAATGTATTAAAGGTGGCGACGGTGTAGGGGGGGCAGATTAGGGGTTAATAAGTTTAATATAGGTTGCGGCGGGGTCCGGGGGACGGCGGTTTAGGGGTTAAACTATTTATTTAGTTGCGGCGAGGTGCGGAATCAGCAGGATAGGGGTTAATAACTTTATTATAGGTTGCAGCGGTATGGGGGGGCAGGATAGGGGTTACTAGGTATAATGTAGGTTGCGGCGGTGTCCGGGAGCGGCGGTTTAGGGGTTAATACATTTATAAGAGTTGCGGCGGGGTCTAGGAGCGGCGGTTTAGGTGTTACTAACTTTATTTAGTTGCGGGAGGCTCCGGGGGCGCCGGTATAGGGTGTAGAACAGTGTAGTTTAGTGTGGGTGCTTAGTGACAGGCTAGCAATAAAGCTGGGAAAAAGCTGAAGAGCAGCGAGATCGGATGAGTGATAACTATCACAGTCCGCTGCTCATCGCCCCGTACTTGGTGCGTGGCTTTTTGACAGATTTATTGATAACTTAGGCGAAATTTTTCAGGTGTCGATGGTAGGCGAGCTTAGGCGGGCGTATTGGGCCGGCGAAGGCAGGTAAGTTGACACATTGATAACTAGGCCTCATAATTTCCACAATTTTACAACAAATGCACTTAGCTTTGGTAGAACCGATTTCAGGCAGCTTAGGCGGGCGTATTGGGCCGGCGAAGGCAGGTAAGTTGACACATTGATAACTAGGCCTCATAATTTCCACAATTTTACAACAAATGCACTTAGCTTTGGTAGAACCGATTTCAGGCAGCAAAGTTCCAACAGATACTTCTGAGGCAGGATCAGATTGAGACATCTTGCAGAATGTAAAAGAAAAAAACAACATATAAAGCAAAATGATCAATTTCCTTATATGACAGTTTCAGGAATGGGAAAAAATGCAAATAGCATAGCCCTCTGACATAGAAAAAGGCAAGAGGCAAACAGCAATGGGGCAAATAAATAATGAAAAAAGTTTGGCACCAAATATGAAGCACAACGTAACTTAATTTTTTTTGGCGCCAACTATGTCCGGAAATGACACACTCGTGTCACTAACGGCGCAAACCTGTGTGAAACTTCTGCGTCAATTACAAAATGACGAACTTGCGTCAACGGACATGCCTTTCATGCCAAAAAATTATTGCGCCAAGAATGACACAATAAAGTGTAGCATTTGGCGCACCCGCAAGCCTAAGTCAGCCCGCAATTTGAAGCAAAGTAGTCAATTAAAAAAAGACTAAACTCCAGGCAAGAAAAAAATATTCCTCAATATTAACTTTCCCCAAATATGAAACTGACAATCTGCAAAAGGAAATACATGAACCTGATTCATGGCAAACATAAGTACAATACATATATTTAGAACTTTATATAAATACATAAAGTGCCAAAACCATAGCTGAGGTGTCTTAAGTAATAAAAACATACTTACTGAAAGACACCCATCCACATATAGCAGATAGCCAAACCAGTACTGAAACAGTTATCAATAGAGGTAATGGTATATGAGAGTATATCGTCAATCTGAAAAGGGAGGTAGGAGATGAATCTCTACGACCTATAACAGAGAACCTATGAAAAAGACACCCATTAGGAAAATCATTGCATTCAATAGGTGATACTCTCCCCGTCCTTCTGACATTCGTTGTACTCTGAGAGGAATCGGGCTTCAAAATGCTGAGAAGCGCATGTCAATGTAGAAATCTTAGCACAAACTTACTTCACCACCTCCATAGGAGGTAAAGTTTGTAAAACTGAATTATGGATGTGGTGAGGGGTGTATTTGTAGGCATTTTGAGGTTTGGGAAACTTTGCCCCTCCTGGTAGGATTGTATATCCCATACATCACTAGCTCATGGACTCTTGCCAATTACATGAAAGAAAACACGTTCCTGTGTAAGACCGTTCTCTACATCAGATACAGCTTATAGCAGGAAGTAGAATGGGGGCAGAGCGAGGCACGGTAAGACTAAAAGTTTAGATGATTAAATGTATTTTGCATTTAAAAATGTAGAAAAAAGAGAGAGAACCTACAGGAGTTCTCAAAGAGGCACAACTTTATAATCACTTTAATAATAACTGAGAACCGCCATTTAAAAAAAAAAAAAAGTACTGTATATATTTATCAGTGCTGAAAATGTCATGTCCTAAAATAAATGCCAGGACAGAATGTTACTTGAGACTTCTGATCGCATAGGTCATCTGCCCACACTGCACCCACTCCGTCTTTGTATATGTTCAGTAATTGTGAAACGCCTTATTGTGTGGCAACTTTTTATATATTTTTTTTCACCATTACAAATTAAATATAGACATTTGATGGCAGTGTATAAACAGCATTTATCTCTCTATCACATTATGCAAAGTAATGAGAGGACAGCAGTAACATGAAACAAAACTGTTTAGTGTTCAATTTGCCTTTTTAAGTTTGCATGTGTAGTAACTTACAGCTAGATTATGAGTTATGTGCGCTATAGGGAAATTAAGGAACCTAACAAAAGTTGCATTATATAACCCTATACAGGGAGTGCAGAATTATTAGGCAAGTTGTATTTTTGAGGATTAATTTTATTATTGAACAACAACCATGTTCTCAATGAACCCAAAAAACTAATTAATATCAAAGCTGAATAGTTTTGGAAGTAGTTTTTAGTTTGTTTTTAGTTATAGCTATTTTAGGGGGATATCTGTGTGTGCAGGTGACTATTACTGTGCATAATTATTAGGCAACTTAACAAAAAACAAATATATACCCATTTCAATTATTTATTTTTACCAGTGAAACCAATATAACATCTCAACATTCACAAATATACATTTCTGACATTCAAAAACAAAACAAAAACAAATCAGTGACCAATATAGCCACCTTTCTTTGCAAGGACACTCAAAAGCCTGCCATCCATGGATTCTATCAGTGTTTTGATCTGTTCACCATCAACATTGCGTGCAGCAGCAACCACAGCCTCCCAGACACTGTTCAGAGAGGTGTACTGTTTTCCCTCCTTGAAAATCTCATATTTGATGATGGACCACAGGTTCTCAATGGGGTTCAGATCAGGTGAACAAGGAGGCCATGTCATTAGATTTTCTTCTTTTATACCCTTTCTTGCCAGCCACGCTGTGGAGTACTTGGACGCGTGTGATGGAGCATTGTCCTGCATGAAAATCATGTTTTTCTTGAAGGATGCAGACTTCTTCCTGTACCACTGCTTGAAGAAGGTGTCTTCCAGAAACTGGCAGTAGGACTGGGAGTTGAGTTTGACTCTATCCTCAACCCGAAAAGGCCCCACAAGCTCATCTTTGATGATACCAGCCCAAACCAGTACTCCACCTCCACCTTGCTGGCGTCTGAGTCGGACTGGAGCTCTCTGCCCTTTACCAATCCAGCCACGGGCCCATCCATCTGGCCCATCAAGACTCACTCTCATTTCATCAGTCCATAAAACCTTAGAAAAATCAGTCTTGAGATATTTCTTGGCCCAGTCTTGATGTTTCAGCTTGTGTGTCTTGTTCAGTGGTGGTCGTCTTTCAGCCTTTCTTACCTTGGCCATGTCTCTGAGTATTGCACACCTTGTGCTTTTGGGCACTCCAGTGATGTTGCAGCTCTGAAATATGGCCAAACTGGTGGCAAGTGGCATCTTGGCAGCTGAATGCTTGACTTTTCTCAGTTCATGGGCAGTTATTTTGCGCCTTGGTTTTTCCACACGCTTCTTGCGACCCTGTTGACTATTTTGAATGAAACACTTGATTGTTCGATGATCACGCTTCAGAAGCTTTGCAATTTTAAGAGTGCTGCATCCCTCTGCAAGATATCTCACTATTTTTTACTTTTCTGAGCCTGTCAAGTCCTTCTTTTGACCCATTTTGCCAAAGGAAAGGAAGTTACCTAATAATTATGCACACCTGATATAGGGTGTTGATGTCATTAGACCACACCCCTTCTCATTACAGAGATGCACATCACCTAATATGCTTAATTGGTAGTAGGCTTTCGAGCCTATACAGCTTGGAATAAGACAACATGCATAAAGAGGATGATGTGGTCAAAATACTAATTTGCCTAATAATTCTGCACTCCCTGTATAGCGCAGCCATTACAAGTTTTGAACCAGCCAGGTTCTCCGTGCGATATGGTGGTTTTAAGCTCCATATCACACACAAAATACAAGCACTGTTTTGACATGCTTGTGCACACTTTCCACATAGACATCAATGGGGAAAGTGGGTCGGAAAAAAGCCTAACACCTGCGATCACGGAATGAAAAGCTCCTATTTTTCCTAATCTGCCACCCCCAACATTGCCGCCACCTACACAATGTTATTAACCCCTAATCTTCCACTCCCAACATCGCCGTCACCCAAATAAATTGCACTGAGCTCCAACATGAACACCCCCAATCATGACACAGCCATTATTTGTGCACACATTACAATCAGGCAATGTTGGATTGCTCAATAAAAATAATTTGAAATTATTTGTTCCTTAATGACAGAGGACGTACCAGGTACGTCATAGAAAAAACTTCCCTTAATGACAATTGACGTACCTGGTACGTCCTCTGTTGTCTGAAGTGCTGGAAGTGATCATGATCGCTTCCAGCTGCTTCTAAGGAATTGTAGTGATGCCTCAATATTGAGGCATCACTGCAATCCCATATTTTACATACCTATGCAGAAAGGCCCTCTCTGCATCAGCCATTGATGTTTAAACATTTGGTTGGTGGGTGTGAGCAGCTTGTGGCTATACGATCATTACTTCCTTATTCCATAACTGATCTGACAATGTTGTTGGTTGCGGCTGGGGGCGGCGGTTGTGGCTGGGGGGGTGGGTGTTGGTGAATGTGCGTGCACGAGCACGCAAAATTTGCAGGGAAGTACTTGGAAAAAAAGAGAGCGATGTAGAAGCAGGGGGATCTCCATTCCTTAGTAAGGGATCTTGGAGGGGGAGGGATGTAGATCATTTAGGGGGGCCAGCTACAATACAGAAAATAAATATTTAATATAAAAAAGTAAAAAAAAAAACTATTTTGGGGTGCAAATTGGGTACTGGCAGACAGCTGCCAGTACCCAAGATGGTGGCAAATAAGTAGAGAGGGAGTGTTAGAGAGATGTATGGGGGGATCAGGGAGGTTGTGGGGTAAAAGGGGATCCATCACTGCAGACTGTATGAAAAAAAATAAAAAATATTTTTATTTCAGTACTGGCAGACTTTCTGCCAGTACTTAAGATGGCGGTGACAATTGTGAGGTGGGGGAGGGAAAAGAGCTGTTTGAGGAGGGTCAGGGGTGGATCAGGGGGTGGAATGTGTCAGGTGGGAGGCTGATCTCTACACTAAAGCTAAAAATGAACCCTACAAGCTACCTAATTAACAACTTAACTGCTGAGCATATTACAAGTGTGGTGCGCAGCAGCATTTAACGGCCTTATTATTAGCAAAAAGTAAATATACCAAAGTAAATATACCAAAATGGGCCTAGATCAATGCTTTGGGATGTCTTCTAAATAAAAATATATACATGTCAAGGGATTTTCAGGGATTCCTGAAAGATATCAGTGTTCCAATGTAACTAGCGCTAATTTTGAAAAAAAAAGTGGTTTGGAAATAGCAAAGTGCTACTTGTATTTTTTGCCCTATAACTTGCAAAAAAAGCAAAGAACATGTAAACATTGGGTATTTCTAAACTCGGGACAAAATTTAGAAACTATTTAGAATTGGTGTATTTTGGTGGTTGTAGATGTGTAACAGATTTTGGGGGGCAAAGTTAGAAAAAGTGTGTTTTTTTTCAATTTGTTTCCTCAAATTTTATATTTGTTTTAAAGTAAATAATAAGATATGATGAAAATAATGGTATCTTTAGAAAGTCCATTTAATGGCGAGAAAAACAGTATATAATATGTGTGGGTACAGTAAATGAATAAGAGGAAAATTACACAAACAGTAAATGAATAAGACATTTACTGTACAGTAAATGAATAAGAGGAAAAAAACACAAACACTGCAGAAATGTAAAAATAGCCATTGTCATTAAGGGTAAGAAAATTGAAAAATGGTCCGGTCATTAAGGGGTTAACTATATTCTCAA